>NC_056470.1:1035871-1278326 GCF_008729295.1 Plectropomus leopardus | reverse complement strand
TTTAAACAAGGTTATTTGAAGCCAAGTGACTCGTTAAATAACAAGGGCTTATATTGTATAATCTGACCCTTCAAAGCGAAAAACCTCCAAAACCTACAGTTTACTTTCAATCAGATTCAGCCACACTTAATGCTATTATCCTAAAATTGGAATTATTCCCCTCAGTTCTTAGTTTACTTCTTTAACACTAATGGAAATAATCTTACATGAAATTAAATACATTGTGTTTGTAGGGCATAAGCACGCTTTTAAAGCTAGCGCAAAGTCAGTTATATCATATGAATCTAGAGGCTGTAATGAATCCATTGATATGTTCCATGTTGCATATGTTATGTTGATATGTTAAATATGTTAAGCTAGCTTCCTGGGAAAGCTAACTTAATTGCGCAACAAAGTCCCCCACACAAAACTCCATTGTGGAGAGACAACACCAGACTGCAGACACAAGACAAAAGACCACAACGGTCCAACAAGCCACCAGCGCCTGACGTTCAAACAACTCTGAAAAACAAACGCCCATGTGGGAAACACATCCCGAGTGAGCCCCCTAATATGTTACGGCCACACATACACAGCAAGGCTCAGAGAGCGGCCGAACACATAAAAGAACGGCAACAGGGATCACGGAACAAAAACAACCAGTTTATTTAGCAACAGTTTAACCAAGAAGTAACCAAAACCAAAAGAGGGAGTTGGAGACCCCAGCCAAGACAAACAAAAGATAGGAAATCCCTGGGCCAACCATGCAGTGGGCTATCAGACCCAGCTCATTCCCTGAAACAAAAACACCTGAAAACAAAGACAGAAAACTGGGCTGCTGGTGACCTCCAATCCCAACCTAGGATTGCAAACAGAAAAAAGGAAAGCTCAACAGAGGGCCATCACTCTGTTGTTCCTGCTGTTGCTGTGGCCTGCACTATTTTGTTTTCCACCTAGCCCTGAGAGAAAACATTGGTCTTGTTAGCTGCCAAATGCTCCACTATGTTCACCAGCTAGTTGTGAGGATGATTTCTTCAAACAGCTGCCTGCTGTGACTGGAAACACCGCAGTGATGCTGAACCAAAACTGTAAAGTTACAGGCTGTAAAACCAAGACAATAATCTGAAAGACACTAAAAAAATCTCTGTAAAGCTTTGTGGAACTGGAGCACTGTTAAAAAATAAATAAATTAATAAAAGCCTCTGTGGGCTCAACACTATGAGCTCTGCAGTTTTAATGTAAAGATGTTAATTAGTGCAGATTAAAAAACAATCCCGCCTGATGCTCATATATTTAATTCCCCGATGCACATTTCTTCAGTAAGACACATTATGTTGAAACAAGGCAGAATATGAAACCACATTTGATCAAGAGAAAAGCTGATTTGCTGAGATATAATTAGCATAAACATGAGAAACAGAATTATGTCAGCTTGCAAAAATGTATTATAGACTTGACTCTCTTTACAGTGTACACACAAATTCTGTTCTGTGTTGCACATGTGGTGAGTTACAGCCTCACTGAGCTTGGTTATTACAGACAGAACACACACACCAGTCCCTGACCCAGCGTCCCCCTTTGCCCTAACCCAGGCTTGTCCTGGCAGCCCATGACTGTGGATGAGCAAGGCTAAAGTGTGTGACACTGAACACACTGCTGCTCTGTGTTTTACAAAGTGTCCCCAGTGAGCAGGCTGCAGTGGAGATCGTCTCTCTGTCTGCTGTCTTGACGGAGACGGCACAGACACCTGACCATAAACTGCTGCACACCCAACAATATGCAAAGACATAATGTACATGTACACACACATATGCACACACACCAACAAGTAAACGTTGTTTTTTTCTCGCTGAATGAGAATGTTGGCAATGTTTGTTTCTGCCAATCATCAATTTATACCAAATGTATTTTATGTACAAAAAGATTGGTCCTAAATGTAAAAGAAAAAAGAATGAAACTTCACTTTGTCAAAGTCAACACAGTGCTGCATGCCAGAGGAGAATACTGTTGAAGCATTTTTCCCCCCAAAACCCTTCGATTTTAAATTTGTTTTCCGGTCCAGAACAGCGTAAGTGACCCTCGATCATTATTGAGTCACAGTGCTGTCACCTCAGCGGTTACACTGAATATGTTTAAACTGTGATTTGTCAGTCTGCAGGATGTTCGGTTTATGATCCTTGATCCAGTTCCAAAAGTGCTAAATGTACACCAACTTTCTATTTGTGAAGTATGAAGAGGAGCTTTGCTAAAGCTACATGTTGTCAGTTATTTCCAGCTTGTTAGAATGTGAACATGAGACTGAAACAGGAACATGTTCCGATTTTAATCTGCACTGATTATGCTCAGATTCCACATTCTTTTAATGACTGCTGATTTCTTATATTCTTATTGAACTATTGCTCAGATGGATCTATGTCTCTTCCCTGTCAGTTATCATTCTGGTTGATCCATTGTTCAGCATTTTTTTTTCAGTTAAAAAAAAAAGAAATAAATTGTAATCACTTCATATAAAACATCTATTTGTAATAAATATTTTCTACAACCTAATAACATGATAACAGGTTAGTCCTTTCAGTCATCTGACTGGATCCAATCAAGCTTGTGTGGCAAGAGATTTCTAAAATTTTGAACAATAATGTAAATTGTATCTTACTGATATTTTTTTTAGTAGTCTCTACATTGCAAGTTTTGTTAAATTGGTGGGAACCACAGGAAAAGTCAGGGGATCACTAAAGACAGTCAGATTCATTGTCTGGGACCAAGCAGTACCCAGTATTATGCCAGTCCAGTCAGCAAATGGTGAGATATTCGAATGAATCTGCAAAACCTTGACCCGCTGGTGGTACTACAGCTGTAGACAAAAAGTCAGAGGAGTACCAAAGTCACTGGGATTAATTGTCTGTGGGACACTGAATGTCTGTAAAAACTTTCATAGCAACACAACCAATAGTTGTTGAGATATTTCAATCTGGACCAAAGTGGTGGGCAGACTGATATTAGGTCAAGTCAAGTCAATTTTATTTATAAAGCCCATTATCACAAAACACAATTTGTCTCAGAGGGCTTTACAGAATACAACATCCCTCTGCCCTTAGACCCTCACATTGCCTAAGGAAAAACTCCCCAAAAAGAACCCTTGAAACATGGGGGGAAAAAAATGAAAGAAACCTCAGGAAGAGCAGCAGATGATGATGAGGGATCCCTCTTCCAGGCCAGACAGATGAGCAAGTTGAATTACAGTAATGACAAAAAGGAAAGAAAAAGAGAGAGGGAGAGATGCACAGCAATAACGGTAACAAACGCATGTCATATTACAATGATTTTAGTTGTACAATTACTAAATGCACTCTATGATAGCATGTGATGTTGTGTGCAAATACTGTGTGTGTTGATAAATGTCCCATGCGTATATTGATAGTGGAGGCGTGACTCATAATAATGGCAGTAGAAGGTCGTGTCAAGCAGGATCAGGGCATCGGTACAAGCAGGACCCACAACACAGGTGTAGCATACATAGAACCAAACTGCTGATGTGGCCATGAGTCTGACAGGCAAAGGAATGCTTTGACCACCATCCTTCTTTAGCATGTTAGCTTGCATTTGTTACACATAGGGCTGCACCTAATGATTATATTTTGAGCGATTAATCTATTGATTATGTTTTTGTTTAATCGATTCATCTATTGATTTTTTTTTATTGATCTAACTTTTATTTTTTATTACTCGATTAATATAACAACAAAATTACTGAAAATAACATTTTAAAACATACATGTCATTTATATTTCAATTTTTTATTCAATCATCTTTAATCATGACAAAATATACAATGCAGGGCATTATTCCCCAACAAATTCCCCAGCTTGTTCCATTCAAGTAAAATGAATGTAGTGCAATCTACATTTAGCAATCCAACAGCAAAATAAATAAAAAAATGTAATATACAGGTCACTTTTAGGAAGAGTAACAAAACAATTACTCTTTGTTACAGTAACAAACTTCAAATCTAGCACTCCAATAAAACATCTTTCGGTAAAATTAGTGCAATTTGAAAAACACTATAACTTTTCTCTAACAGAAATAATTATAACTAATACATTCTTTCTGCATCAAACTAGAGCTTAACTGAGCCTTAAGGCATATTGCTGCCTGCTGATATTAGTGCTGTATTTTAAGCACATATTCCACTTGTTTATGAAGTTGCGCAAGCTCCTGCACAGCTGATAAGCCCTTGCTGTAAATTTTTCAAAATAAAATGCATTGTATCAGCAGCTGATTGTATTCTGTCCACATTGACACTCAGAGGGCTTTTGTTTTGAAAGGGAAGCAAGGAAGTTGAGGTAAAACAGACTTTTGACTCTTTGTATTTCCTCATCTCTGTGACAGAGAGAGACTTGATAGAAGTGGTACAGAGTCAATATAATCATCAAAACACCATATTCACTGTCTATTCCTGCTGACAAACATGTACGTCACGCATAAAAAAAAATGCGAGCCCTTTCTCTAGATGTGCGGCAGCTGACATGCAGCGAAGACGCTCCTGACAAGTGCTGCTCAGGCAGGCAGTGTGCAGTGCGCCAAAACAAAAATCAACTCGCCCACGACGCACACTGTGTGAAACGGTGCGATGTGTTGACGCATGTTACATGAATCGACGTATTTACGCAATCGATTCTGTCACTTACGTCGATTACGTAGATTACGTCGATGCGTCGCCCCAGCCTTAGTTACGCAGCACTAAACACAAGGTGCAAGTGAGGCTGATGGGAATGTCATTAATATTGCAGATATTTTTTCATAAAACAAAAGGTCATTTTAATCCATAGTTGTCGAGATAATTCAGTTACAAATGTAAACCTCATGGTGGTGCCATACAAGAAATGTCAGATTATCCAACAGGTTGTCATCCCAACTCGTCACATGGTGCCTCTCTGTCAGTGACCCTCGCTGTCTACTTATGATGTTTCAGGTATCTTTCTGCGTAAGATGTTTACACTCCGGGATGCTGTTACCGTGATGTCAACAATTGCACATGGTGGAATGATACAGCACGGTCCTTATGTTTACACAACAGCGAAGGGCAACCACCGCGGGTCGATGGTTAGGATTAGGCAACAAAGTCATGGACGGTTAGGTTTAGGCAAAACAGGCACATAGTAAGGTTCAGGAAAAAAAGAACGAAAAGTCAGTTGTTTGTCGGACCCATCCACCTCCCCACCCGCCCGCCCTTTAATTGCACTCGCACACCTTATATTACATTGTTACTGGCAGAGACTCCATTTGTGTACTTTGCATGTAGACACACCAGGTGCTGTCTATCCATCCACGGCAATAACAATGCCACCTAGCAGGTTTGAATCTGACGCCATCCAGCTGCATTCTGGTTGGATGCAGAGGGTGGCTTTTGGCTTCGTACTCATACGCCAAAAGCACTGACAGAGCAGACATATTTAGCAAGTTTGGACTGAGAATAGGCTGGAATATCACCAAAAATGGTATTATTCATCATCTGGAACCAAACAGTACCCATTTCATGCAAGTCTGGCTGGTAAATGTTGAGACATTACACTGGCTCTACAACCCTGACCCGGTGGTTCTAGATTAAAAAAATCAGAGGAGCATCAAAGTCACTGGGATTAATTGGGGACCACAAATGTCTGTAAAAACTTCTCTGGCAATCCAACCAGTAGCTGTTGAGTTACTTTCGTCCAGGCCAAAGTGTTAGGATCAACCAACCGACAGACAGACAAACCTTTCGATCCGTGCCTTGCCGCTGCATGGCCATTAATTTATATGTTTGGGTGCTATAGCTTATTAGGAAAGGGATTTTTATTCAATGATTTGCGATGTCATTGTGTGTTTGCAATACCTTGTCTATGAGGTTGAAACAAACAAATAAATTTAAAGTGTTTCAGGCATTCTGTCTAATCATTAAATGAATGCTGGTGCTGTCAAGTTTGACTTTGGGCCATATTTTTTTCTAGATGATTGGACTCAGCAATAAAGTAAATTATACATTTTACTGTATATGAATGGGCTCTCAGGTGACCTGTATTTTGGATTTTATATCCAGTGCCAAGGTGCCAGGATGATTTATTGGCAGGAACAAACCACTTGAGAGACAGGCTCATGCAACTGTTACACTTTTAAACCTTTTTTTAGTAATGGAGCCAAAGAGGCTCTAAATTCTCTGCTTGGACCTAGACCATTGACTGGACTTAAAAGCCACTTTGTCATTAAGAAAACCCCAGTGCCTGATGTAAGTTCTCTTGTAGTAGAGTATGTAAGTAGTCAAACTTACAACACAATTTTGAGGAGCTTTTGCTATTTACGGTATTTACAGTTTATGTTGTCTAAAACAGTAACTCCGCTTAATATTAGAGTGAAGTATTTTACTTTTAGTTTTTTTTTTTAAATTGACTCCACTATATTTACTTTCCCAGACAGTGTTAATAATTACTTTATAGAATTTATGTGTAAGACCTTCTACCATCTTAGGAGGATCAAGGCTGGTCCTGCATTATTACCTGCCTTGTAAGACAGTCTTCCCAGAGAAAAAACATCAGTATCAGCCATTTCAGCAAGTGACCAATAAAAAAAAAAGTATTTTTATAAGTGACAAAGCCCTCTGGTTTTAGAAGAGATGAATATAGTTCTGATGATGTGGTTCCGTTGACTTCATCACACTGTTATCTCTAGCATGGTTGTGAGCCAAGTGTGAAGCGTTCCTGAGTAGAGTCAGCACCTCCAAGTCGTGGCCATGCTTCTGTGCTGGAAAATGGTGGATTTCCCCCTCTGGTTTGGGAGAAAGTTGCTGCCCCAATTGAAGGAGTTGAAGTATTTCTGGGTCTTGTCCGAACGAAGGTAAAATGGAGCGTGATATGGATATGTGGTTTGGTGTGGTGTCTGCAGTGATGGACGCACGGCCATAGACTGTTGTATGGAAGCTAGAAGGCAAAACGTTGAATTTATAGCTCCATCTACATCCCACCTCACCTATGGTCATGAGTTTTGGGCAGTAAATGAAAGAATGAAATTGTGGATAAAAGCGGCCAAAATGAGCTTTCTTTAGCATTTCCAACTGCTAAGAGGCAGATCGAGGACATGGGATTATACCTATATCTCATTTGGCCTGAGAATACCTTGGAAAGCCCCAGGAGGAACTGGAAATGTTGCTGTAGAGAGGGATGTCTGGAGTACTTTGCTCAGTCTGCTGCCCCTGCAATGGATGGATGGATGGATGGATATAGATACTACTTATATGCTTTCCTCAATAAAAATTGCAGAACTTAAATTTGTAAGAGTATTTTCACTTTGTGGTATTACTTCTTTTACTTAAGTAAAGCATGTGAATACATCTCCCATCATTGCGAGTCCCACTTTCCTTTAAAGGCCATGTGCCCAGAGTTGGTGGCATTTGGTTGTGGTTGGCAGTACAGCATATAGGCAGACATTATGCACTACACAATAAATAATAATCACAATATTCCTAGACAATGACAAGGTGTATAGAACACAATGTAAGAAGCAGAAATTCAGGATGAAGAGCACTGATCCTTGTTGGTTGTTGGTTGATCCTTGTTGGTTGTTTGTCCGTCAACCAACGTTAAAGAAGCAGACAGTAAGAGGAGGGTGGTGGCAATGAGGACAAAGACTGAAAGAACAGAGAGTACATACGGCACAGATGAAGATGAGTGTGGCATGAGTAACTAAATTCACACTGCTTGACTCGCTAATGAATCTATTAATTGAATAAATGGAGAATGTTGTTTTGATCGCCATCTCAGTGGTCCATGAAATGAGTGACTGCACTGTATATGTGTGTGTGTGTGTGTGTGTGTGTGTGTAAATTTGTGCCCTTGCACGCATTTGCTTATGTACGACCTCCTTTGTGTGTGTGTGTGCACGCAAGTGTGTGTACGTGCTCAGCAATGTGTGCCACAACAGAGTGACAGTGCGCCCCGTAAGCACATTTCCAACAGGCTAATTAAAGCTCCTCCGGAATAAGGCCAGGCTTATTAACATCTCAACACAGCCACTAAAGCCTGCTCATAACCCAACAAGGATCAATGCTCTTCATTAGGGCCGGACCCAATACTGCTGCCCTGCCAAGCCAAGCCAGCCACCCAAATGAAGACTATAGGGGAAATGCAGAGCTGGTGAAAATGCAGAGTGAGAGAGAGAGAGAGAGAGAGAGAGAGAGAGAGAGAGAGAGAGAGAGTGGCAGTGTGTTTGTGTGTTTCTGTGGGTGTGTCACTTTGTATTTCATAGTTTCTTGGGGAGGAAATGGTCCTTACATATTAATATAAGGAGATGCAGTGATGGTGCTAATGATGTGCTGGATATATAGCTTTAGATTGACCATATGGTGCAGCTTTCAGTCCACTGACCACACAGTCTCTCGCCGTCTGTTTTTGTAAATTACATTTTTGCTGGTGCTTCTCAACAGTTAAAGTCAGTAAGTCTTTGTGTAACTCTGCAAAAAGCGACTACATTTTAAAACATAACTCAATGATCATCTTGATCATCTTGATCATTTACTTATGAACTGTATTTATTTATTTATTTTTGGAATATGTATTTGTGCTTGATCCATTGTTTTAAATTGATTGTGTGTGTCATGACAGTGAAAAGTTATGTACACTTGGCGACACTGAAAATAAGGGTCTCCCTCAATGACTCCAGACTTTAAATAAGGTATAAATAAAATAAAATAAAGTAAATAAATTAACCAAAATGTAAAATGTTTGCTTTTGGGAAATTATTGAGCCTGAAATGATTTCTTTGTGACTTGATTTTAAAGATGTATGTCTTCAGTTTGAACCAGTGGTCTTGGTGAGCAACACATCCCAACTCGTCAAATATCGCCACTTGGTAGGTAGGTAGGTAAGTGACTTTATTTATACCCGTAGGTAGATTTGTTTTGCAGCATAACAGAGAGAGCATCCATGTTAGTTTACAACATTAAGCGCTTTATTCATTTGCTTTAACGAGACAGTTCTCAGGACCCTCCATCACTGGCCGAGTCATTTTTAGCAATCCTCAGCCCAGGTGAGAATTTCCAGCAACATTGTTTCATAAAGAGAATTTCCAGGATGACAAAGGGAATCCTTCTGATATTAAATCTCTTTTGTTATTTTTAAATTTTTATCATTTACATGTCAGGAAATTCATCGTTTTTTAAATAAGCATTGTTCTTCAATTAGACATTGATATTGGGTTGAATTTAAGTTGTGATGTCTTTTCGCTAAAAACATAATCTATCATAAAAGTAAGTGGATGTTTTAGTTAAGACTGATATTAAGTGTTCATCACAGTGATGGCCTGTGGGGAGAAACTATTTTTTAAGTCTTTCATCTAATTCTCTTTTCTTTCTTTCCTTTTCTTGTCTCAGAGCTCTTTGTGGGCTCCCTAAGTGTTTAGTACTCTGTCCATAGCCTTCAAATCTGTCTCCTCTATTGTCTCTGCTTTTAATTTCATCACCGTTCACACTCTTTGTTCCCACATCATCCCACCCAATTTCTCCCTGTGGACAGTTATTCCTGGCCTTCCCCTCATCTTTCGCCCTGTCTCTCTCTCTCTCTATCCTCGCCATCCTCTCATCCACTCCTCGCAGCATCCTCAGGTCAATCTTTGAGGCTGGTTCAAAGCTGCAGCTGCTGCAGTGTTTTCCTTTGGCTCGTCGACCTGCTGACACTCCCAAAGATCAGAGGTAACACCAGGTCTGCGCTCTGCTCCTTCCTCCTCTCCTTCAGCAGGAAAAAAAAAAAAAATTCCTTCACTCTGCTCCATCAATTAATAATACTCTCCCATGGGAATTATTGGTTGTGTACATAAGCAGCGCACACTTGCATGCACACAGTGTGGGTATTTTTTTCCCCTCTTCCCACTCCTGTACATAAAATTAGTAATTCATTTGTAGGGAGAGCAGATTTACTGACATGCAGGCAGGAACATATTTCCTGGGTTCCCCCGAGGGCGTCGTTGCTGACTCGTGTCATATTTACTGTGTAATTGATTTTTAAACACACTCGTCTCTCTACATTCCCGCGCTACTATTTTTTCCCCCTTTCCCCTGTTGCCCACAGCAATTGATCGTTCCAATCTGCCTGTGTACCTCTATATTCATCTCTTCATTATAAGATAAACATCATCATCTCGGCATTTGTGTCTTTCATTATGTATTGGTCTCTCTTCAGTCCCTGCCTGCTATCTGACAGGAGCACCCTATTGCAGATAGGAAGGGTGGGAGAGAGAAAAGAGAGAGAAGTGGGGCTTTTTGTGAAAGGTGAATGAGACGACGGAGAGCATGAATGAGGTAGGCTAAGGAGGATGGATGCAGAGATGTAGGGAGACAGAAAGAGGGAGATGTTGAAAGCTCATTCCAAAGCCATCAAATACCGCCCCATTTGCAGTGATTTTAGCATAAGATCGTAGCATAATCCCACCATGTGCTTTTGCTGACATCCCAGCAATGGTAGTGATAAACTGGAACATAAAGAGCAAACGTAGAAGGTACTTAGAGCATAATGTGTAGATGTAGAAGTCCACTGTGAAAGTGGCAATATATGATGTCTTGGGATGAAAACGCATTGCAAATACATTGATAGATTAGAGGTCCACTGACAAGCGGCAATATGTGGCAACTCAGAATGGGTTTTAGAAAGCGACTTAAAGGCAGTATGCTTTGAATGTCGTCCATCTTTATATACAGTCTATGGTTAAGAATGTTAACATACAGTAAACACAAACAAAGGCTGAGACTGATGAGAATATCATGTTTTGAAAATAATATTCAGTCAGAAATCAAAGTAATGGATAAAGTGAAATGTTGACCTGATAATGTAGCTAGATGAAAAGTTCAGGCTTTACCATATTCTTACAATTATGCCTGAGGTGAATTACTTCATGGCAACATTTGTTGATAGATTTCACTCAAAACAGATTCAGTCAACAGATGTTAACCTCATGCAGACAAGAGGAAAAGTCAGGGAATCACCAAAGTCATTAGGACTGATCCTCTGGAGATATTAAATGTCCTAAATTTAATGGCAATCCATCAAACATTTGCTGAAAATTTCAGAATCGACCAAAATGATGGACTTACTGATCAACAGATCTGAGACTGGATGGATGACATCCTAAAAATGTAGCTACATGATGGGGCTAAAGTATGGCACCATATGGGGACTGCCACTGTTACTTGTTAGCTGTTTGTATTTTCTCCAACAAGCTTCCGATGCTGGTGGAGATTGCAGGGAGCGAAGACTTTATCAAGCAAAAAAAAAAGAAAAAGAAAAAAAGCTTAGTAATCTCCTCTCCTATTTCCACTGCAAACTTCAGCTCACCTTGCTCTCCGCACTCTATCACAGTGAATGAAAGAATGTAAACACGACGGAGTAGTCTCAAATTCAATAAAGATACAAAGGCGACCTTCTTGCTGTCGCCTGTATCACAAAGTGCATGAATACAAACAAAGTAACGGTGGGGAATATAATTAAAGCATAAAGCAATCTGATCGCGTACAATATATTTGTCTTTGTGTCTGATTTGCTGTGGTTCTATCATGGGGAGAAATCCACTGAATGGCAAGACCGCTGTTAACCCTTTGTGTAAAATGTAAATTGAGCTTTAAAAGTCAAATATAGGGGACATATTTCAATGGTTTCATGATAGACATTGAAATAGGCATCAGAAAGAATAGGATAGGAAAAGGTACAGGAGGATGAAGGATGTAAGGATTATGAAAGCAAAAGAGCAGAAAGTAAAAGAAAAGAAACAGGTGCAATTAAAGCAGAAGGGAGCAGAGGACGAGTGGAGAGCAGAACAGTGAGCAGGAGACCAGAGAGCGAAGCCCTCCTTCCTTAGGGGAGGTGCAGGGCTCTTCTAATCAATCCATGGATGCATTGTAAAATCAATGCTCTGTATAATTAGGGCAATCCAAGGGTAAAAAAAAACACCCTGCTCTGCATTTTGCCTTCGTCTGCACTCAGTCTTTGCTTTCTCCTGTAATAACGCCTTCATCGTAAACGGCTTCAGGTCACACTTACATTATTCCAAATTGGTTGGAATAATTGAAAAACCTCTAGGTCCTTGCTATATGAATTGTCACAAAGTGCAATAGCCTTAAAGGTAACAATGTGCCATGATAAACCTTGGCCAAGCCCATTCTTTTAAAGAGCCTGATGGTATTTTCTAATAGTTTTTAGCCCTGCGCTGCCACGGCCGAGCCACAATCGATAAGTTCTCCCAAACCTACTCATCTTGTTTTTCTTCTTCCCACCGCTGATGAGGAAGGACCTCCACCAGAGCCCCCCTCCCACACACACACACGCGCACACATTTCTACCCACATACTCTTCTCTTAGAGTTATCATCCTTGGCTTTATTTATTCCTTTATTGGGGATGGTGATGAAAAGTGCATGTAACTCCAGACTGGGACGAACCTCAATGCTGTTCGATATGTGTGTATGTCAGGTTTATGAATGTACAGTGTATACCCTGAAAATTACAAAAGATCTATGGAAAGCATTTTTCTGCTGATTTTCTTTGGTTCTGTTTTTAAATATGATTTTTTTTGGCTTTTGCCTTTATCATAAATAAGACAGTGTAGGCCAGAAAGGGTTAGAAAGAGAGGATGACATACAGCATAGGGCTGCAGCCTGGATTTGAACCTGTGGCTGCAATGGCGAAGACACAAGTATAACATCACAAGAAAACTTGTAATGGAAACCCACCCACTGCTCATTCAGCTCCCCTCAAAAGAGTGAAAACTAGACCAGTCATATGCACACACACACACACACACACACACACACACACACACACACACACACACACACACACACACACACAGACACAGAGTTAATTCCACCCACCCAGGTAGATTGGTGTGTGTTCCCACTGATGTCAACCTGTGATGAATGGAATAACCCAGGCCCAGTATCACTCTTTGTCCCAATAATAGTAGTTTAACACCGTTTCCTGGTTCCACAACACTGAGCGCCACTGAGGCAAACACTGTTAGTGCTGACAGTGGAGTGATGTCTTTCTCATTGAATACCTATGAAGTCCTCTAGATGTCCATTAATGATAGATTCCATACATAATAAAAACAGGGCCGACCCACCACTAATCCATAATGGATTGCCAGGCAGGACCTGAAACTGATCCAAAACCCTGTCTCGAGCACACACACCAGCACATTTGCAGAGACATGCACATAAAAACAGAGTCCTCACTCATCCCACTGTGTTTAATCTCTCTAAGTGTTTTTCCACTCCTCTTTCCTTCCCAGCTTCCTCCTTTCCCCTTCTCCCCCTCAGAGCCGCACTTCACCCTTCTAGATGTTACCACTCATACTGCCATCAGCAACAGAGACACCGACACTCACTTCTCTGTAATGCCTCCATCTTCTCACCGTCATAAATCCCTCCCTTTATTGCTGATGCTGGTGTCTGAGTTAAAAGATACGGCAGTACAAATCACTTATTAGATTAGATTGGTGCTTCGTTAGAAAACAAATAAAGTAAATCTTCATGTGCTGGATTCCTACCTGAGCCTTTGTTCGCTACCGTCTCTCCTCTTCTTGTGTTCTGCAAACACACTCAATTCCTAATGTGAGCTGAAGTGAACTGAAGAATTGTGTCATTTTAGATCATTTTAATAAAGAGTAATCTTGTACAAATATTCATATAGAGAAATAAACCTTTTCTATTTCTTTTTTAAAATGAGAGGCCATAACTTGACTTGAGTCGGACTACAGTTGCAAATTCGAGGTCCTGAGACTTGCTTGACTAACACTGATAAAAGACGACTCGACTTTAAATTGTTATCCATGACATAAGACAGATGACTCAAAAGGACTTGCCTTTTGTAAATGATTGCAACACATTCTCATCCCAACTCGCCAAATTCTGCCACTTTGTTAGTGGACCTACATCAAAATATGATGCGATAGGTATCCTGTGTCAGTTTTAGATGTTCAGAGACGGCATGTCAATTTATGCTTGTCTTTTTGAAAAAACAAACAAAAATAACTTACAACGCATTTAGAGTGCTTCATTTTTTAAATTAATTTCTTCAAGTTTAGTAAACAAAGATCAAGTTTAGAATAAAACATCATGGTTTGGCTTAAAATACAACACATTCCAATCTCAACTGCGTCCATATGCGACATGCATTGGCAGCGTCACTTCAGAAAGCAGTCACGTGCACATGAAACGCTGAAGGAAGGCGTCAAGTAATACCCCTGCTGCTAACAATGCAATGTAAGGAACATGAGTGGGCTTACTGGGTGGGCAGGTGGGGAGGTGGATTTTTCCCACAAACTATTGACTTTCGTGTGGGAGTCTGGATTTCGCTTACCATGTGCCTCTTTTACCTAAACTTAACCATCTGTAACTGTGTTGCTTTCCCATGGTGATGGTCCACTGGTTGCCATGTGCTGTTGTGTAAACATAAGGACCTTGCTGCGTCATCCTAGCATGTGCATTTGTTGACATCATGGTAACGGCATTCAGGAGTGTAAACAGCTGATGAGAGGTAAAACGTTATAAGTAGACCCAGAAAGTCACTGACAGAGTGACACCATGTGACAAGCTGGAATGAGAATGTGTTCCCAGCAAGCAATTTTGGTTCTAAAACCATTCTGAGAACATTAAAATGCAACCATTGAAAGTTTTAGTAACGTCTTCAGTGGCACGTTTTCTTCATTACATTACATTTTCTTAAAAAAAGAAAAAAAGGTCTGTAATCTCAGTCTCAATAACATGCTCTGAATGTTGCTTGAGAATATTTTTACTTTGTTCTCATGTAACATTTTGGGAATGTTTTATAAAAGGACATTCTATGATTTGTCACCTCTCAACATCACCAAATAATCCTCAGAATGTTGCAGTTATAATGTTATGTCTTAGTCAGCATTTAACCTTATAGGAACATTACTTGAAATCCTAAATATCCTTAAAACGTTTTTTAAACATTAGATTAAAATGTTTTCTTTAAAACATTATTACAACTTGTAGGGAACGTTAACCAGTATTGTGGGAACGTTCCCTGCTGGCTAGGTTGATCGGCCATGTTCTCAAGTGCCAGTTTGCGTTGCATGTGGGCGTGCCTGGTGCTGAACCACTAGCTCAGTCCAGCTGCGTTGTTATTTGATGCTGTCCAGCCACGTTTCGAGTAGACATGGAAGGTAGCTTTTCACGCTCTTACACCGAAAGCACTGACAGACTCAATGTATTTTAAGAGTAAGGAGACTGTGCAAACTTGGCATCCTTGTAGAAATATTTAGATTTTGAGAAAATGTATGGCATAGCGCTGCTTTTACAACATATTTGCATGCAAAATTCAGATCTGAATTATTACAATTAATTATTACAATTAAACTTTGTACACAAATTTCTACTTCACTTAATGACAGAAGAATCTTCTACTCAGGCCATCTGAGCCCCAGTCTGGGTGACTTCACTCTGCCCCCCCTCTCTCTTGCTCTCTCTCCTTGGGGAGTTGCAGGCAGGTATCTGCCACATTAGGATGGATAATGGGGATGGATGGATCGTTGCAAAGACAGGTATGGTGGGACCGAAGGGTGTAGCAGGAAAATGGATATGTCGTCAAAAAAAGGGCCTGTGAATACCAGACAGAGGAATTCTACTGAGCCTGGGCTACATGCCTGGAGCCACAGGGAAATAAAGCATCTATCATGAACACGGAGACCTGACATGACAGGATTCAACCAGCTATGCTCTGTACAGGTTAAAAATACAAATAGGCTGTCCTGCTGGCTCAGGCTCAGGGTGCAGATCATGTGCTTCTAGCTGGACATATTGAAATTATTATCATATTGGTTCATGCTCTTTTACACGTTTATTACATCTTTTTGTAGTTTTTTTTTTCATTTGTTTTATTTATTATTTGTTCCTTACTTTTCAGATGGGATTCCTACAACAATTTTATTCATTTTTATTCAATGTCTTCAAATTTATTTCAATATTTATATGTATAGTAGTCAAATGTAAAGAATATAAAAAAGCCCATACTGGTCCATATGGTCTACGGTTAGTAGTTCCTACTTGCCACCAGTAGAGGGAGACTGTAACTAATCACCTCGACTGAAGCTGGACAACACAGAGCAGGTTTTTCCTCTGACCAATAAACCATGTCCAGGTACCTCTGATTTTAAAATGAGGCATGTTCCTGTGTGTGTTTGTGTGTGTGTGTGTGTGTGTGTGTGTGTGTGTGTGTGTGTGCGTGACATATTTCGAGGAAACAGAGGAAGCCAGTGACAGAGAGATCGAGACAGAGTGCTGACTGCAGCTAAGGCTTGAGCCATTGATTCTTACAGATCGAGGCCTGTCAGTAAGACAGGCCACTGTCACCATGCAAACCAACAGGTAATGTGTGCTTATGTGTGTGTTTTAGAGTAAGAGAGAAAGTAAAAATGTCCACATAATAGAGTACTTATAATTTGTCTTCATTTAATGCAGGCAGAACCAAAACTGAAAACAAGGGCGTAGGACTACGACGTCTACAGACTACACCCTAGGTATCCTCCTGCATCTGCTATTGACGTTCTGGGAGGCCACTAACATGATGTCAACACAAGCACTGCACATCGTTATGTTTGGGCAACAAATGCACATGATAACCTGGATATCAAGGAAAACAAATAAACAAAAAAATAACACATGTTGGCAGGGAAGGTTAGGATAAGGAGAAAAAGGCACATGGTAAGATGTAGAAAGAAAAAAGAAAAAAGACATCACATTCAGACAGGGAGCGAACACCTAATTCCTGCATGAAAGTCCAGGGTTTGTTAGATTCATCCACCAACCCTAACCCTTGCCTGCCCTATAGGGACCTTCATGCTCTTTATATTACTTTGATACTGGCAATGTTTCAACCTGACACCATCCAGTGGCGTATCGCGCAGACGTGATAGGTTCTGCTTATACCCTCCACCGGATTTCCATTGCTTGCATGTGTGTTGCATTACGGCTCCACTGACGTTTTGCTCAGTGCACCGTCATCCGTCAGTCCCCACCGGTTGCGTTTTGAGTCCGGCATGGCACAGCACTGCTGGATCAGCTGGAGTGGCTAGACCGCTAGTTCTCGTGGTAATTACAGAATCACGCGCATTATATCAGTACAGAAGAAAAAGTAATAACTCCATTCACTCCATGGATTATTTATAGTGATGACAATTCACTCCCATAACTCCCAGTAAGTTGCTCTACGCCATTTCCTTTCTATGGTTGTCCTTATAAAAGGATGTGTGGTGTCATAAATAATTTTGTGGTTTTCCACCTCCATAATTAGCTTCTCTTTGCCCGTGTTGCCAGTAAGGACCTGAATACAGGCCTGGATCCGCTCATTTTGACATTCTTTTTATGTAGTTAAGTGAAATACGATCAGACGTAAACACTGAGTGTTTTATTCTGAAAATTAAACGGATGTTTTAATGTTGTATTGCTGTCTGATTTCCTGTCTCCTCTGTGTTAAATTCAGCCAAATTTATGCAGAGTGATCCGAAAATAGGAGGCTTGCTTTTCTGATCCACAAGCCTCCGTATTGCCGGAGCTGAGACGGAGTTGATCCGCAACACAGCGAAGCCAGTGGAAATTAACACGTAGACTAGAGTGTAATCTGGTTGCTCCCTCTGCCGTGACGGAGCGAAGCTGGACTGCACACGGATCTGGTGGAAATTAGGGGTTAGGAGTCAGTGGTGAGTGGATGTGGAACCACTGGAACAGCTGACTCTGACCTTCACCACTACAACCAATTGGTCTCACAGCCACTGACCAGCAGCATTCATTAAAGTCTTTGAAAAACCTAAAGTTCAGGAAACAAATCATGCAGCAAACTGAGCTGCTTCCAATCCGTCCTCTGTGAGATTTATTTTATTTTATTATTTTTTTCTATTTAATTTTATCTTATTTTACTATTTTTACAAATGTGAAACTTTTAGTCTTCTGTACATTCACTTTTTTTGTTTAAATATATTTATTGAGTTGTATTATTTTTGATAACATTGACAACAACCAAAAAGACATCAAAATAATTTTCACAAAAAAAGCAAAGCAAAACAAACAGTACAGCTCAGTTTGAAAGAAATGAACAGAATGCTATAGGAGTCAGTCAAACAGATGACGGGTCACAAAAGTCCAGATTCAAGAGAGTCCTTGTACAAAAATGGAGGAAGAGTCAGGTCCAACATAGTCCAAATAGGGCTGGTGAGATTTATTTTTATTCTACAAATGAACTCAAGATCAAAATATCTATAAAATATCTAAAATATCTATTCTATATGAAATGATGGAAGCCAATGGCTATAAATTGTGCATGAATACTTTAACTTACTGTCATATCATTTAAGGTAAATGTTATCAAAGTTCTGACAAGGTTTTCCCGACTGGCAGACAAAAAGAAAAATAACTACAGGTATGAAAGCACCTTAAGACTCAAGTTCATTATTATGTGAGACTTCTAAGCATAGTTCATATAAAGCCTAGTGAACTACAGAGCATCTTTTCTTTCTCTCTGTCCAGACTGGCTACTGACAGCTCTGCCAGCTGAAGAGTCAATCACACTAAACAGGTTGTGCCAGTGCCTGGTTCAAAAGTAGTTTAGCCTGTTTCCCTCCGTTTCATCACCCTTCTCTATTTCTGTTACAATTAATGTTTTAGTTATGTCAGTTGAGACTCAGTTGCCTGCCATCTTGTTTTTCTATGTGACAAATAAAAGTGCAGTGATTTATCCGATAAATTTGACTTGGGGGCTTCTCAACTGATGATTCAAACCTTCAGTGACTTAGGAGCAGCTGGATCAGTTTGTAACACAGAAACATTTTTTTTCCAAGACCTTTTTCTTTGTCCATTGTTTTCATTCATATGCTTTGGCAACCCACAGTTCTTGAAATTAGAAATAGATAAATAAATCAGATTGGATTACCAATGTCTCCAATGTCTCCACAATAGCTTCATTATCTACTTCATGCTAAACAACACAGCCTTAGTTTCACACCACAAGCCTGTAATATCAATTGAAGGATT
Source organism: Plectropomus leopardus (assembly GCF_008729295.1). Taxonomy (NCBI): domain Eukaryota; kingdom Metazoa; phylum Chordata; class Actinopteri; order Perciformes; family Serranidae; genus Plectropomus; species Plectropomus leopardus. The sequence goes on along the minus strand of NC_056470.1, from coordinate 1,259,291 downwards.
AATCAAAAGGTCATTTACTATGTATTAGTCATTTTTCTTAAAACACAGAACAGTAAATTAGAATTCTGTACTGTAAATTAGAAAGGGCAAATAAAATTGTATGCTTTCCCGATGTTAGCATGTAGCTTTATGTGGCACTGTAGGCTACATAATGTAAACACTTCATTCCAGAGTTAATGCTCTGTTGGAAACAGAATAAGCCTATTCAGCATGGTCTGAAGCTTACGGTTTTTGCTCACAGGGATTACATTTACATACGTTTAGCTCATTATTTGAAACTTTGGCTACGTTTAATACAAACAGCTGACATTGTAAAAGCGTAATAGGTCTCCTTTAAATTCCTTTGACTTGTTTTGCCAACACTAAGACATGGAGAAGTTGTGTGCTGCATTCAGGGGGACAAGCTAATCAAAAATGAATATGAAATAGAGTACCTGGCAGACTTTCAACAGTGTCCCGGGGCTAGCTGCTGTACTTTAACATTTTGTACTAAGTTGAGTCATCACTGGTGCATGGCCTGATATGGCAACAAACACTCAACATCAGACTCCAGAGCAATGCACCCAGCAGTTCACCAAAACGAAAATCAATTACTTCTGCAGGGGTGCATTCATGTCAAGGTGGACTTTAGCATAAAATTGTTTCTCTCTTGACATTTGGGCTTTCCCTCAGTTGTTCTGCTTGAGTTTAACCTCCAACTAGAGTGTGTTAGAGTGTGTGTGGCTGCGGGAGAGACAGAGAGAGACGAAAGCATAAATTTGAGATGACCCTTGATCAACCCTGTGCTGTGGGTCGGCTCTTCCCTGTGCTGCAGCAGCAGTCATCCACTCACTTGCAGTCACAAAGGAGTGCAGAGACATTCTGTGCCATTTCCCACTTCTCATTTTAATGATGTATAATGACATTTTGACCACTAGTTTAAAAGAACTGACGTTAGTGAGCACAACAGGGACAAACACATCACCAAAATCAAAAGTTAAGTGTTTTGTTTTGGGTTTTTTTTTAGCAGGTATGAGGATACACAGACACAATACAAGTAAAGGGCTGCAGGTTGTGGTTATGCATTTGGTGATTTCTCCAGAGGAGACTGGCAAAATATTTTTGGTATCTTACAAGCTAAATATCTACTACTGGGCCATTAAAATGAACATGAAACAATTTGACCTGAGAGAGCGTGTAAACAACTGCAATAAATTGTGTGAATGGAGGTTAAAAGGGTTTTATTGAGTGAGAAATGTCCTCACTTTGCAGATCAGTTAAAATTAGTGTACCACCAAATTATGTGATGAAAAATATTATATAATTGCACAAATTTCATCACAGACAAAACCTTTCCCAGCTGCGCAGGGTAAAAGCCAATCATTTTGAAGTATGACTTGAAGATTACCCAGACTGCCATAACACTCCAAAGTGACATCTGCATAAGCCCCCAGGAAGTGTGCCAGCCGTTGATACAAAGTTCACACAGTGGCTAAAAGCGGAATTACACTGTCCATGTTGGTCACATAATGCGCATCAGGAAAGAAATTTCTGTAAATCAGTAAATATTTTTTTTATGAGCGTCAAACCCCCCTGAAACGATTTCTATCACTATCCAGATTTGAACGATCTAGTTCAACAACATTTGGAAATTCTAAAAGAGCCCCAAGATTACATCTTTTAGACGGCCATTCAAGATAGTGAGGCGCTTGTTCAGAAGTAAGTCACTCTTTCCCGGCAGAAGTAACCCTCTTGGCCAAGCTGTTGTGAGTCTCTAGAATGCATGCTCTATGGGCCAGTAGATCCGGGTATTTTATACAATTCTTCGTCCAGAAAAAGAGTTTTTTCTGCTTCATGCACCACTGAGCAGCTATCATAGGAATGAACAAGGCCCCGGCCCCATGGTTGTATCCAGACTTCCTTACAGTACATCCATGCATCTGCACAACTTTTGCATGAGGTGTTCTTCTATGGTGTGTCTTAACAAAGTTTTACCAACTACCGCCAACTACCGATCTGGAATGCATACAACAGTGTTTCTGGTTGTTTTTTCAGATTCATTAATACCAGGATCGTTTTCACAATGTTATCAACACAGAATTTTTTTAAAACACAAAGGAAAGAATATTCTGTTTTTAGTAGGGTCATTCTAGTCAAAACATGGCCTGAGACATCCACAAAATCCCCATATAATGTGCATGATGTCCACTGACAAAATAGGCAGTGGTTTGTATATAGGCTCTGTATAAAGTCAAATCATTCCTCAAACCATCCCCCAGACCATTCCTACAGACAGCAGTTCACATTGCCAAGACAAAAGGCAGGCTATGGGTACAGATGCATCACACAGGGTTCCCCCATGAATAAACAATATCTCCCTGACTTCTAAATCAGATTTTGGGGCGGCGAATATAGCCTATATTTAGAACATTGAAACCGGCCATCCTTGACAGAGTTATGAATCAAGCAGTCAGACACAGTCTGAAGCGACCACACACCAATCCAAGAAATGTAACAGCACCGTCAATTATAATAACACACAATCCCAGCGACATGCTGTCACTGAAAATAAACAAGCTTTACTTTGTGCAAGTGGCCTGGACATTTTAACGGCTTGCATTTTTTATTTCCTGGTAAACTGGTGATTGTCTCACAGCGACCATCAAACTCCGAGCCCCATCTCCCTCTCCTCCCCCTCATATGCGTCACAGTGTTTTTAGACACATGGGCTTCTTGTTGGTGCCAACAGCGTATTTTTAAAATTGCTTTGCAGAGTTATACAATATCACATCCCAAGCCATGGCACTGCAGTGTTTCGACCTGTGTTAAGCTGTATTTATGCATGCTATGCTACTGCACAAATGTACTGCAAGCTTGGCAAAAGTTTCTCAAAGATTCTCACAGTAGGGTGGGAAACAGTTAGGTGCTACTACTGTCTGTGTGGAAAAAGAATTATAGTTCCATTTACAACTACAAATGTCGCCTTATATAATATCTTGGTGACAGAAAAAACTCATCTGCAGCTTCAATTTAGGGCTACGAAAATGGAAGCATGGCCTCAAAGTAAAGTGATATTAGCATGATTATTACCTTGGCTCCTTTCCCTCAAATGATGTCATCGAAGTGATATATCAGTTTGACAATTTATCTTTCTTAGACTTCCGAGTTTAGCAATCAAGCTAAAAGTACAATAAAAAAATCTCTCAGTCTGAATGAAGAGTAACAAAGGTAATGCGGAGGAGAGACAGAGAGGGAAGACAGAGGTTGATCTGTCTGCAGGGAGAGTGTGACCTGGAAAGACTGTTGCAGAGCTGCTCCTCTCACACGCACATTTCAAACAGGGGAGGAGGGAGTAAGGAGGAGGCATCCTTTGGTCCAAAGAAAATTTAACAAGAAAAAAAATAGTGGAAGAAGGTTAAAGGGAGTGGAGGAAAGGAAAAGGTAAGGACTGGGAGAGAGAGGAGGTAACGGGATCAGAGGAACAGGAAGGAAGAGAATGTGACAAGAGGAGAGGGCTGAAGAGATAAATGGAAAATGTAGGAAGCAAGAGATTGTGAAAAGAAAAGAGGGACTACAGGGAGATGGGAGGAGACAAAATGTGAAAAAAGCGGTAAGAGGAGAAGTACTACAAACAACATAAAGAGGACAGAGACAACATACATGGGCCCTGGTTCTATCAACCAAAACTTATTGAATCAAGGACTTAACTTGGGAGTCAAAACTCAGGGAACTTCAACACACCTGTGCCTGTATGTTCATCTATCCATCCATCTATTTTCGTTGACTTATCAAGGGCTGGGTCATGGGGGCAGCAGGCTGAGCAAAGTACTCCAGACATCCCTATCCCCAGCAACGCTTTTCAGCTCCTCCTTGGGGATCAAGAGATGCTCCCAGGCCAGAGAAGATATGGAATTCCTACAGCCCATTCTGGAGCTGCAGTAAAAAACATCTTTTCCTGAAACTAATGCAGCCAATTAAAATTGCAATGGGCCTCTAAAGTTGTTGCCAGCACCATTTCAACCTGCCACTGTCCTGCCATGTTTAATGAGCATGTAACAGGTTCTGTCCAGCTGCTTTGTCAAGTCATGCCATCCATGCGCGTATCATGTGGACAGGGCAGGTGTCATCAGGCTATTCGTCAGGGTATAATAACACGACATATGGTTCTGTCTCACCTGATGCCATCCAGGGGTGTTTAATGCAAATGTGGAACGTGCTGTATGCCAAAAATACTGATTTTGGAATGAGAACGGACTGGAGCAAACACACTAGAGACTTTACCCCTTTACACCTCTAAACTATACGGCACATGCCCACTATAATTGACGACACACGACCAGAAATCCACTCCCATTCATTTTGTATTGGAAGTAACTGATTTCCTGTACAAAGCATGCTGGGATACCTGCAATGCAGACCAAGTTGGCACTGTGGGGAGAGGGAGTGACAATTTAAAAAATTCAAATGTAGTTCACATCAATATAGCTACTCAAGCAGCTGCTTCAATGACTTTCTGATCAGCTCTGTATACATCCAGTAAATGCTAATGTGAAACTTTCTGGAAGAGAAGGGCCAGGGGATTGTGGATGGAATCAAGCAAAAAAAGTATTTTGGGTCCAATGGCTCCAAGTGACAGATCCCAAAAAATCACCACTGTTTGGCCACTATGAAAATTGGCTTCAAAGTTTGGTTCACTTCTTAGGGACATGGTCAGCTCCCAAAGCACCCCAAATCTTATTGTCAGTTAGACCTTCAGTGTTTGTTGGTCTGCTTCCTCACATTCTTGTGTGTCATGTCTGTCTCTCTCTGTCTGTGAGTCTGCGTTTACCTCAGGGTGGGGCTGGTTGGCTCTTCACTGTAGCTGCCTACTATCATCTAATCAGCCATGCCAATCAGACCTCACCTGCCTGCAGCTTCAAAGACCCAGCCAGTTCACCAATATTCATCAAACCGTTCATTGCTCATAGTGGTGACCAGCTTGACTCACTACCTTGACGATTTTCAGCTTTATTGTACACCTGTTCAACTCTTCCTCTCTCTGACACAGAACATCATCAACCGTAAGTCACCAGCCTCACCAAGCCAAGTTTATCTGCCAGACTCACTGCTCCTGTTCTCCTCAATCTACTCAACATCTGTGGACACCTGTCAGCTAATTTGAAGACTTTTTTTTAGCCCTATCTGCCTGCCCGGCTCTGAGCCCTTGTAAACTTTGTTTTGCCTGAAGACTACATTCACACTGCTCCTGTTCTCCTCAATCTACTCAACATCTGTGGACACCTGTCAGCTAATTTGAAGACTTTTTTTTAGCCCTATCTGCCTGCCCGGCTCTGAGCCCTTGTAAACTTTGTTTTGCCTGAAGACTACATTCAGTAAATTTGCTGGGTAAATCACTATATTTAGTAAGTTGGCTCTACTGACTCTGAATCTGGACACTTCTTGAGTTGGGACTGATGATATTTCACAAGTCCTTAAAAAGCACAAATACAGGCAAGATGGCAGCCTGAAAAATGCCTCATTACTGGGTAATACACACAAATGCACAAACACACAGGGATACATGCAAAAGCATATATAGACATAAAATCTAACTGATCTACTCAAATCACCAGATCCTATTAATATCGACCCCATTCTCACTGCAAACTTGTCAAATACGTCTGTTCTGTGAGTGCTTTTGGTGTACGAGCGTGATGCCAAAAGCCACCTGGAGCCATTGGAGTCTGGAGTTTGCTTCCTGTGTAGATGTGTGGGGTTTTTTTTTTCTAGACGTTATCATGTGCCTCCTTTTCCTAAACCTAACTGTCCATGACTTTTTTGTCTAATCCTAACCATTGTAATGATCTCATTATTTGCCATGTACTGTTGTTAAAACATAAGGACCGTGCTGCATCATTTCACCATGTGCATTTATTGACATCACGGTAACGGCATCTGGCAGTGTAATCAGCTGACGCAGAACGATACCTGAAACATCATAAGTAGATGTAAAAGGTCACTGACAGAGTGGCACATTGTGACGATCCAGCTAGAGATTTTTGGTTCTGAAAACATTCTGAGAACATTTAAATGTAGCCACTAAATATTTTAGTAAAGTGTTCAGTGGTAAGCTTTCTTTATGTCCCCAGGACATTCTTCTTAAACTTCAGGCAACAATCTCTATAAATTTCAAAACATTTTTTTTCTTTTTTTTACTGTTATATCACATTACATTACATTTCCATCTTAACAAAGGGTCTGTAATCTCAGTCCTCAATAACATTTTCTGAATGTTGCTTTGAAAACATTCTCCCTTTGTTCTTGGGTAACATTGTGGGAATGTTTTATAAAAATGCATTCTATGATGAGACCATGTTGGAATATCATGTGCCCAATATTGGAGTGCACCGTGTGCCACACACTGAGACCTGTTCTCATGAGCATGCATGGGCATACACACACGCAAACACACTCTATCAAAGTCCTAATGACAGCTCTCTGCACCCATACAAGCCTGCAATGGACATTTGTATGCATGTCTCTGACTCACACACAAACACACACACACACACACACACAAAACACACACACACACAAAGACAATCCCTCCGTCACACACTCTTGACGCCCATCACAGATGTTAATGCCCTGACAGGTTCCATTTATTGGTGGGGAGATCCAGAATCAACCAGGGAAACAACTGAGATCCTTTGGAAAGAAAACGGCACCACAGCACACACACTCACACACACACACACACACACACACACACAGACACACACACACACACACACACACACACACAAACACACAAGCAGAGGTAAATTGTAAGCTAATTGAGCCCAGCATTCCCTCCTCCACCTACCATCCACCAGCGACTCCACCAGTGGAGCAGACAGATCTATACTGCTGGGTAGTGTCCTGCTAATTTCTATTTAGATGTCTGTGATGCCCCCTGGGAGCCCCGTGATGGATCTTTCTTTCATTGACTACAGTTCAGGAAAGAACCACGCCTGCCGCAGTAAGCATGTGTTTTTCCTTTTAATGCTCCTTTTCTTCCTCTGTACTCTCTGTCTCCCAGGGCAATTAACCCTAATACAAAAATCAGGAAATCAATTTGGAAAAATAGAAAATAGCTGAAGAGAAGATGTTGTAAATGAAAAAAAGCTGAAAATGATTCCAGTCTGGCACCAACACAGTGGAGCAGCTCGCCTCTGTAACGCTCTGCTTTGTGGGTTTTTCGAAGGAGCAGTGCTGATGTAACCTCTGACATTCTTGCTATTGATTAGCGTCACCTCTCAGGCTGTTGATGTAGTTCATGAACCAGAGGAGAAAGTGTTGGGGTGACTCAGAGGGACCCCCAGCCTCATTTTAGCTTTCTCACTGGCAGAAGGCGCTCTGATGGCAGCTACAGCCGTGTTGGTGGCTCCCTGGCAGGTACACTGAAAGATGCCCCCCCCCCGGGCCTACTTTGGCCTGCGTTAGTAGTGACCTTGAAACACGACAAGGAACAATAAACCATAAAACAACAAAGAATGGCGGGGGGGGTGGGGGGGGTGGGGAGAAAAAGGGGAAGGAAAAGTGGTTGAAGAGGGGAGGCAGAGGGGACCCAGCGACACCTGTCATTCCCGGTTTGGTTTATGGACGTCAGTGGCCGGCTGGGTCGCAGCACTGTGCTGCTCCGCTCCAGCGTTTGGTGGACTCAGCAGAATGGGAGATCACTCACCAGGAGCTGACCTTCAGGATCTGGGAGGAGGGAGGGACGGAGAGGAGGGAGGAAAGAGGAAGCAGCTCAGTAAGACAGAAGAATACAGCAAAGAGGTGTTAGGAACAGAGTCTGTGTAGAGAGGATCAGTTTAACTTTTTCCAATGTATTTATTACTTTTAAGCAGGTAACGTTTAAACATACAACACGATACACCAACAACAGAACTTTCCCAAAGGAACTATGTCTAAATAAATAATAAAAATAATAGTAATAATGATAATAGTGATAAAGTAATAAAACAAAAAACAGGAAGTTTAACACAAATTTGATGTGCAAAAAGCCATTAATTAATTATTTTAAAAAACACAGCACAATTAAATAAATTAAATGAAAAAATACATAAACACGGCATCAATCAGGGTTCATTACATATTCCTCAAAGTAAGTTGACATATTCAATGTTACCTCACTCCTCGAATGCCTCTTTAATATCACTGTTTCTGACAAATTCCAACAGTTTTATTTTTAGTTCTTTTTGTTGTTGTTTTTACTGGAAATATTTTTTTTCATTATTATGTTTGTGACGACCCCTAAAGTGTCATCTCTGCTATTGTGTTGATATCTGACCTGTCCATGTGCTCTCCTTGCAGTGATTGTTAGAGAAATTGAGAACATCTAAGCATGTTTTAGGTTATATAAGCATCTGTGCAGCTAGTAGCTCAGTCTCTCTATGTGGGTTTCCATTAATCCTCAAATTGTGCAAACTGAAATTGCATATTTAAAATATGCCTAATGGAAATATGTCAATTTCGAAAAAAAAAAACCCAAAACATTTACGCTGTTCTCCATTCAAAGTCATTCCAATACATATTGAAAACTCAAAAGAGGTTTCAAAATTCCATCACTTATGCATCTAAGTTTATGTTACATTAAGTGCTCAGAGAGGTTCACTGAAGCATCCATAGTGATGCACATTTAATATAATTCACAAAATTAATCTCCTGACTAATGAATCAGCCACAAAGCCATCACCAGAGAACAAGAACAAGTTGTGACCAACTACTGGATTGGCATATGTAAAGGGGGCAGCTACTGGAATACTCAAAGACACAATAAATGATTGTCCTTTTTAAAGCATAAGATTTTGGGCATGGTAACATGATTTGGTCATCACTTGCTGTTCTGGAAAAATGACTTGTTGCTAAGCTTGGTAATTTGACTGTGTAAAAACTTGGGGTTTGCGGAATAAATGTTATGACTGAAGAATGAGCCTGTGCTTCAGGCAAGCTTTTTCTCAGCTGGTAGCATAAGAGTTTTAGATGCATGCTGTCTGTGTCCATTCTTATGGGGCAATGAAGGACAAGTCCAGCTGCTCTGTTCTGAACAATTTTAAGTTTCCTCAACAAACCTTTTGATGCTGAGGACCATACAGGTGAGCAATAGTCCAGGTGGATTAAAATTAAGCCACAGTGTCTGCTTTTCTATTTCTACATGTGTTCGTAAACATAAAGATGGTATGTTTGTCGGGAACACAGTCAGACAGAAGCATTTGCGAAGCCATCATATGCCACCTGATGGACAGACGGTACTTGCTGCCCTGCTATGATGACAGCAGCATATATAGATGCAGCAGCCAGTAGCTCCACAGATCATTGGTACATGGCCCCTTCTGCTGAAGCATGACTTTTCTACGATAGATAACCATTTATCAACTTCAGGAAAAGTTGTGTGGGGTTTGGACTGAATGCAGCAGACTGCCAGAGGGTCCCCATCAATGGATCTTGCCAAGTGGCCAGTCAGACCACAAAGGAGAAATGAAATTGAAAGCGTCGGACAAAGAGAGGACGAGAGCCGGCATCAGGGCGAGGCTGACCCGACATGGACTGAAAGCTGTTCCTCTACCAAGCCTCCTTCTGGCTTATGTCCGTTCGCAGGAGAACAAAGTGGTTGAGATGCAATTGAGGCTCACTCAGCAATGGGAAATAAGAGACTGCTCTGCACATATCTTCACAGAGGCATGGTTACCCCTAACATCCCGGATCAAGCTGTTGCACTAGATGGGCGGACCTTGTTCTCAGAGCTGAAAGGACACAAGACTCTGATGCAAATTCAGAGCAGGAATTGTACAATGCCACCTGCAGCAACATGCCCAAGCAATTGGATGGAATTTTCATAGCAGTTTGTGATTTTAATCAACTCATCCTTCAACTCCAAAGATGGAGCAGGATTAAGGACAAATGTAATTTCATATTTAAATTATGTTTTGAAAAATAATAATAAATCTAACATGTACTTTTTTAGTGTTTGTGCAACTTTTAAGTATCTTTGATGTGGCTGGGCTTAGTTAGAAAAAGTAATGTGAGTAAAAGTCACCAATCACTTGAGTTGCATTACAGTGAAGCTATCATTATACATAGAAATAGAAAATGTAAGTAAGTAATGATTCATTAATGGGATTAAAGGCTTGAAGTGAGATTGGATTAAAGAGTGATTAAAGGCATTATATAATAAGGTTAGATCAGCATGTATCATTAGTGGTATCTGAGGTCAGGGGATAGCACCAGACTCTGCCTCTGTTTGAACAGCTTTGCTCATCTTTTCCCTAATGGCAATTACTTATAATGATAGTATTCCAAACCGAATCATGGATTGATCACATTTCATTCACAATGTTACCTTAGACAGGGAAAGAGCGTGCAGTGCAGCAGATACTGGGCAAAAGGCTGCATGTGGAAATGAAACAGGAGAGGAGAGAGGCCTGCAAGGAAGCAGAGAGGGTGATAAATTTACACCCAGAATAAGTGTCTAAAAAGCTGCCATGTTTTATGAAATGCACCCATAAGCTACACTAAGTGAAATGCATTAAAGAGGTTGTGATTTGCCTCTGAGACCATTAATAAGGTAAAATACACGCATGGCTAATTTATTAACGCTCGCCTCTTGACATTCATTACTACTGAGGCAGCAGCCCTCAGCTCTTCTGGTGCGGCTCGAACACACACGGAAATGAACACACACGGAAACGAACACACATGCAGGAGGTTTAGGACAGGCCCGGTTTGAGTGATACACCTCGAGCTCTTTGCAGTTAAAAGTGTCATCGTAATCGATTGCAGCAGCGGAAAGACAAACTGGAAAGTGTCCAATTTACAAATTGAACGAAGAATCCTCTTAGCCAAAACTTTCAATGTTTTTACCAAACAATTCATTTTAATGAGCCGACTGTCCGTTGTGCGCAGGAGACCACCCCTTTCTCCTTCTCTCTCTCTGTCTTACTTATTCTCTGTCTCAGTGAAATGGTGGAAACTTGCTGATAGGGGTGGAACAGTAAAACAGATTGGAACGTCTCTATTCTCCCATAACTATTTGGCTGACCAGAGGCTGACCTCACTATTATCACTCAACATGCGACAGGGGAAATTGCCTGACCAATTTAGAACTTAAAGATCCTCTCAGCGGTGGCTGTGGAGCTGTGGTCGATGTGCTTTGTTTGGGGACAGATAGAAATCTGCACCTAATGCAGGAGCAATTCTTTCATATGGAGATGTGTGTTTAAACAGACACACAACACACTGGAAATATTCACAACCGCTACCATGTGCTAATAAAGACCCACCATGAACCCATGTTAAAGTTTAGATTGACACTTACCACAGGACATTATAAATACGTGGCATAACAAGGTTGTGGTTTATGTTTACCACTTAGTTTAGTGCATAAGCATGCAAAATAGCACCAAAGACAAAGTACACATGCACTGAACAAACAAGCCAGGGACTCACTCATAAAATTCTCTTCTATTGTACTACTAGAGGTCAAAAACTCCACAGGGTAAGGTTGGGGAAAGATAGTGTTTATGGCAAATAAACTACTGCCAAGGGTGGCCATGAAATATACTTTCATTACTTTTAACAATACATGATATCCATAGACTGTAAAAAAGTAAGGGACCAAGCCACCATGATGTCACCCATTGGTCTGTCCATCTTTGAAGAGTTTGGCATTTTTGCTGTCTTGGGCGGCACAGTAGATCAGTGGTTAACACTATCTCATAGCAAGTTTTGAGTCATGATTGTCCCAGGTGTCCTTCCATAGACTACATAAAAAGACACGTCTCCACTTACCCCCGCTATGCTGAAGTGAGGTTAAAATGTGCAGAGGCGATAGCCACAGTTGAGGAGTTCCGCCAAAACACCCATCCGTCTAATTGTGAGCAGCTCCATTGAATGCAAGCGCATGTATTGGCTGTCACAGCTGTCAATCATGGTGGAAAAGCCCCCTTTTGTATAATTTAATGAAAAGTCCTTAAAACACTCAGTTCACCATGGAATTTTTGAAGCTTTTTTCTTGCAAGGCTAGCGAGCTCTGCAAAGGCTATTTATAGGAAATCTTTTAGACCTTACCTCAAACTGTTCATTTAGTCCAGTTCAACAGTTTCTGATGGCTCGTGTAATGTATTTTTCTGCCACTAAGAAAATAAATTTCTGACAAGTGAAAATGAGTCAAAACTGTCTCCTGGTGCCTTAAGTGCAGAGACAGACCAGGAACCAAATAATCAAGCAGCCCTTACCTGTGTCTGACGAGGAGCTCAGAAAAAGTATGACAACTGACTAGCTACACAGATGCGGGATTTACATCTTTTTTTTCTCATAGCACCTACAGAAAAAACTTTCCATACAGCAGTGATAAAATGATTGTTATCTTCAACAAATGTTTTTTTACATAAACAGATTTTTGAAAAGGGTTGGGTGTGGTGGAGGCACAAGGGGCCTCACTTAAGATTGATTATACATGTCAACACGTTTTAGCCATTCTCTGGGTGTGTTTATGGTAGTGTTTGTCAGTCAGTGTGAATGCTTTCATGCAGAACAACAAGGAATTGCCTTACATGTTCTTTAGCAGTAGATTTGTCAGTAGAAACAAGGGAGTAAGTTCAGTGATGTTATGCGGGAACTTCTATGATTGGTAAAACTCAAGGGAAACTATGATGATTGACCACAACAACCCATGTAACTGGGACTGGCAGATGTATTGCTGAACAAATTAAGTTTTGCATAGGCTTGGGCGGTATCACAGTAAGCCAGATTATTCAGAAATCCCAAATGTATATTTTTCAATACAAGTGCTCCTCTTTCTGTTAAACTCATTGTATGCAGTGCACAGCACACACCACCAGACCTTAGTCTCCGGTCTCTGCTGGTGGAACAGGCAGCTGAGCTGAAAGACACTGAGACACCTAGTGGTGGAGGGAGAAGTTATAGGAATGGAAACAGCCGGCGGCTTGCAACAGCAGAGAGAGAGACCTTATCAGCACATATTTTTTACATATTACTCAGTGAATTAAGTTTTTTTTTTTTTTTAACCAAACCGGAGCTTCAGAACAGTGGACTTACTAACTAGATGACTAAAAAGAATGACGAAGTAGGTTTGAGCAAATTTTTTATTGTTTCTGTTGGGTTTGAATGAAGTGTGTTTTATGATGACTTAGCCTTGTCGGTCTTCAACAACCGAGAGAAAGCTGAATTCAAAAGGTACACAGTTGTATTTCTATCTTTAATAAGGAAAATAGGCCTGAGAATATTACTTATCTTGACATTTCGTTGGTTTCTATCGTGAATTTATTAGTCTGAAAAGTGTAGTGCACTCGCCGTTGGGTATGGGGACAGGTGGTTAGTGCTGCACACTTATACCATCATAAACAGTATACCCCGGTGAAATTTCAGAAAGGTATGATGGTATAAAATATTACATACCGCCCAAGCCTAGTGTTGTATTAACATAATGAGGAAATGTTGCTAATTAACATACCTGGCAATTTGTAAATTGTTAAAACTGACCATCAACAGATGCATTATTAGATAAAACATTTAAATGTATGGCGACCTTGAATTCACGTTTGGAGCACGGTCACAAGAATTCTGTTTGTATGTCCCTATGCATTCACACACAAACATACAGACACACACACACACACACACACACACACACACACACACACACACACCACTGACACATACACTTTGCAATTCAGCAGCTGAAGCAGATTTGTTCAAAGCTGTACAAGCAACGGAGCCAAATTGCTGACAGCTGTTCAGATATCAGAGCCGCACCGCCACCACCTTCCTCTTCTGCTCTCATAACCAGCCTAAACGCACCCCTCCCTGGACTACAAACACACACACACACACACACACACTCACACACACACACACACACACACACACACACTCACACACTCCTGTCCTGCTCTCTTTCTGGCCCCTGCACCCACTGACAGTGTATTGTATCATGACATGACAATGTCACTGTTGCTGGGGACTTTATATACACACACACTTGCCACGCACAAGTAATTACATAGCGGACATAATTTATTCCAAAACAACGTGCACTCCAGTTGAAATTAGATGCAATATTTATAGTTGAGAAGATATTATGATGTATAATTATGGAATATTGGCTCTAATTTCAGTTAAATTAATAGCTGTGTAGTGTTTCACAAGCCTATGTTAAGCTCCACAGTGCTGACAGAGAGTGTGTATTAAGAGACAGGCTGCTTATGTGACTTGAGGCCCAAACATATTCTGATATAGATGTGACATTAGTGAAGTTCCAGTTTATTAATTTACAGAGTGACTACTGAGAGGAAACTCAATACTCCTCAACAACTGCTGGAGGGTTTTACTCAAGAGTGAAACATTCGAAAGAAATGATGTAGCTCCTCTACTTTAAAGTGAAAAATCTGAAAGATAATGACCCTATTAAAATCAAATCAGGAGGGAAGGGTGGTGTTGAAATGACTCGCTCATGTCTCGGTGGTCTGATGTTTCCACTGGGGGTTTATGAGCTGGAGTGGCTGAGCTGAGGCCCCGTCCAGTCCTGATGATCAGCTGCGTATCGACTTAGACCCCAGGGTCACACAGACAGGAATTAATCAATCAATATGCTCTCCTTCTTAACAGTCATGTGTTTGTGTTTGCATTTCTTCTGTGTGTGTGTATGTGTGTGTGTGTGTGTGTGTGAGTGTGTGTGTGAGAGGAGCAGTGCTGCTGATGCTCATTAGGGAATGTAAAGCGGGTCTTACTGCTTGATTCAGCAATATTGGCAGTCTGGATCGGATGCCAAGGAAAAGTGGAGAGCAACGACACTTTACTTATGAAGTTTAGGAAGAAAAATATCTGCTTTGAAGACTCTCAAATACATACAGAAATTTGACTTTTTGATAATAATCTTCCTCATACTGAATCAAAAACAGAAGAAGACCCAAAAAGAGTGATCTGAATAATTTTGCAAATGTAATTTATCCACAGAGAGATTTCTGCAGGGCTGTAGTAGTCAAGTCCTGTCTCAGTCTTGACTTGATTGTCATCCTCAAAGCTTTTTGTCTTTTTAAACTGAAACATATATTTCACTTTTCCAAATGGTAACACTTTCTATGAAGACCACATCAACAATGCATTATGAAGGCATTCATAGAAAATTATAGTGCATTATAATTATATTATAATGCAAAGTATTATAAATGCATAAATCATAAAAATAAATGTACCACACTTCACTTAACAAATGCAATGATAACTTATGATACTGCATGGACTGTGTGTCCTTATGACAGTTGATTGTTGATGTGTATATAGGTTTTCATAATACATTAGAAGCCCAATAAGCCAACCTCTAGTTTATGGCTAGTCAAGGGCAGCTATAAGACCCTTACCACTTATAAATCATAATAAGTTACATCTACAGTTTTTTATGACTATTGATAGAGCATCAGTAAGCATTATATGTTTTTATGAGTGTAGTCACAAAGCATTATGCATTATAATTCACTATGAATGCTGTCATAGTGCATAATAGATGTGGTCTTCATAGAAAGTGTTACCGATGCGGGTTACATGCATGTCTGTCCAGACTCATATGTAGCCATGACAGTTGACATTGCTTTGGCAAATAAGCCTACAAATTCTAAAACATGAGAATGAGACAGCGACAAGGTCACAGTGACCTTGAACCTTTGACCACGAAAATTTAATTTGTTTATTGTCAAATACAGGTGGACATTTGTGATAAATTTTTAAAAAATCCTTCAAGGCATTGTTCAGTAATTACATTCATGAAAATGAGATGAAAATACAATTCTTCCTCTAATCAGAAGGTCAGAAGTTCGATCCCCAGCTCCTCTGGACAACATGTTGAAGTATCCTTGGGCAAGATACTGAACCCCAAATTGCTCCTGATGCTGCGTCATTGGAGTGTGAGTGTGTGTGAATGATTACTGAGTAGCAAGTGTCACCTTGTAAGGTAGCCTCGTCCACCAGTGTGTGAATGTGTGTGTGAATGGGTGAATGTGACATGTAGTGTTAAAGCGCTTTGAGTGGTCAATAAGACTAGAAATGCACTATACAAGTATAGTCCATTAACCATTTACCATTTACCATTTATTAGCAACTGGTGAGGATGCTGACTTTTTTCCCCAAGACATTTAGACATTAAGGTTTACGCTTTTATCATTAAATCACATATGTATACCCACTTACTACATACTGCATTTTAGACCCTTTTACAATATCAGCTGAAAACAGGGTTAATTAGCTGGATAGATACTGCTGATAAATCTGCTAGCGGCTGTCGTTTCGGGCTGCAAGTTAGAGGCCTGATTTCTGTGTGAAGCCCACTGTCTCAAAAAATATTATGAATGTAAATCTGCCACTGTGAACATAGTTAATGAACAGTTAAGTCTTTGCACTGGATGGGGACATGAATTCTCTCTTCTTTTGTCAGTTGGCCGTATAGCAGTGTAGGATTTTCATTTTTATCAACCCATGCAGCTCTGTAGCCTCTACCTGTTGCAGCACTCACTGTAAAAGACATCTCACTAAACCTTCTGTGTAAATGCAGGACAGGTTTGACCAAACACATTTCAGCTCATCCGTGCTGTTTCCATCAAAAGGACTCACAGGCTTCCAACACCTGCAGAGATCAGCCTTCACAACGGTTTGTCTGCAGTCTGTACACACACACAAACACACACAAACACACCACGAGAGCCCCTCAGTAGAGAGCAGCCAGCATACATCAGTATTCACTCAGCTCTTCTGTCAGAAGATGCTGATAAAATGACATTTTCATCACCTCTCGAGGAGTAGTAGGACATCCCTTGCACACACACACACACACACACACACACACACACACAAAGAACATGCAAGCGAACACATGTACACACATATATCATTCGCTCACACACACACACACACACACACACACACACACACACACACACACACACACACACACACACACACCCGCTCAGCACATCACACCCGTTCTCCTCAACACGTCCCATTTAATCTGATAGCTGGCTATAGGGAAATGTGGCAGGAAAATAATTAAAAAGTGTGTCAAGGAGAAAAAAAGGACAGAGAGGAGGAGAAGAAGAAAACATGGCGGGACAAATAAGAGCAGTAACAACAGCAGCATACTCATTTTTATGTGTTCAAACTAAGGCTTTAATTACAGTAGGTTGTTTAGGGCCTCGGAGATAAACAATATCTCTGCCTACATTGGAACCGCAGCACCTTATAGGGATGTAAGAAATATTGATATAGGTTTGTATAGTGATATTATGTTTTGCGAAAATATCAAAAACACTATCAATTTTTAATTTATAGTCCACATGCGAAGATTCGTGGTAGTGGCTCCTTTTGAAATTTGTTTGGAACCCCAACCACTAGATCCCTCAATGTTGTTATCATCCATTTTATTGTTTCACCCTTTAATTTAATTGTATAAACCTTTGGCAGTGTGAAAGGCACTATATAAATCTAAGGTACACTGGACGAAAAGTACCTGCATCCGGAAACATCCAACAGGACAAGTTTTTGGATCTGTCACATATCCATAAAATTTTCGGAGAGTATCCTGGAAGATCTGATCTGTAGCAGATCCATAAATATGATGTTTTCCACATATCTGTGACATTGGTTAGGATACCAGATTTGTATATCACAAAGATAGCAGATATGGAAAAATACAGATTTTCATGCAACTGCAGATACAAAGAAATCTGAATGACATATTCATGGATTTGCAATACTGTCTCAGCAGGCCAAAAAATTGGATCATCTATGGTCGAGTATAGATCCTTACACAAGCATGTTAGGGATTACATGTTTAACATTAAACTAATTTGTCAAAGATGCTAATGTTGTAATCTATAGAGTAATCTGTTAGAAATACAAGGATAGGTGTCCCTTACCCCAAAAATCTTGCAAAGAAAAAGGAGCTTACAGCTAGCCTGAAAGATCCAGTGGCATACAATTTTATCTTTCATAGACAGATAAAACTATCCATAGATATCTGTAAAATATCTCATCTGTCACATATGCGTCTGGATATTGTCCGTAAACATATCCTATAAGATACCAGTCATACTGTATATATATTTCATGAATATTGCACAGATAGATGTCGTGATTCCAGATTTTTCAGGGACCAATCCTGTTTGTGGATGTGTGTGTGTGTGTGTGTGTGTGTGTGTGCAGTGTCAAGGAGGTAAACTGATACCCCTCCAGCTACCAGTCCACACTCTGTAATGTGGTCCAAATAGGACTATGTTATCAACTAGCTAGTGAGACACAGTGCTTACGAAGTACTTAAATACTTTCTCTATCTTGTACTCTTTGCTACATAAGCAAAACATGAAGCTACTTTATATCTTTTCAGCTAAGTGGAGGCTAATATTTGATCATAAACACTAAACTGTTTAGTTCAGGACTCACAGTTTGGTATGACCTAAAACCAAACAATTTAAGCAGTAGCATTTACAAAAGTTCAAATTTAATTGTCTGGTTGTTCAGTTAAAATGCTCATCTTAAATAAAAAAAAAAAAGTTATTTTCATATATTATATTCATTATTTTCTATAACCTACAGATGGCTGAAAAGTGAACTGGCGGATTCCACGATAGCTGAGCTACTGCAGTCCAGCAAGATCTACAAAAAGTAAGTGTTGTTTTTATTTTCTCTAAAGCCCTATTTGCACGGGACTACCCATACCCAAAAGACTTGTCTGGTCTGACTTGGTCCCAATTTAGCCCCAAAATGGACATTGACAGCTGGGCTGTGCTTAGACCGATTTTATTTTATATTTTATTTGGTTATTCACACCATTAAAAAAAAAGTTAGAAACTCAACTGGGCTTATAGAAATACCTCACAGAAGGGAATACAATATATTATAAGTAATACAATAAATTGCAAAACTTTGATACTTGGTCTGAATTTAGCCCAAAAAAGAATTTGAAAATTGATCTATGTTTAGACCATATGATTTGGCCCTAATTTAGCCCAAAAAAAGAGTATGAAAGTTACACTATTAGTCTATGTGTAGACTGTCTGTTTTTGTCCTAATTCAGCCCACAAAAAATAAATTGAAAATTGGTCTATGTTTAGACCGCCTGACTTGGTCCTTGTGTAGCCCAAAAATAGACGTTAAAAATTGGGCTGTGTTTAGACTTTCTGCTTTTGTCCTTATTTAAATACAGCAATGAAAATTTTCTCATACAGCAAATGTGAAAGTTTTCTGCACATTTTGATTGCTGTTTAAATACTTAAATATACAATATAAATAGACATACTGCTTATGGACATTTTTTGGATGACCACTATAGTTCCTTTTAGGTCAATTCCAGTGTTATACATTTATATCCAGATGTGTGTGTGTGTGTGTTTTATTTTCTGAAACAAATGTAAACTGCTCAGTAACTCAGACTGACCCCACCTACTGTGCATGTCAGTGAGAGCGGGATAGCATCACGTGCATGCCAAGGACCAGCAGATTTTGACAGTGACCATTAACTTTCTGGAACTTTCTGGACCCTTACATCAGAGGACCCTTAACTTTTTGTACATTAGCTTAGTGCAGCATTAACTTTCTGGAAGGTTCTGGACCCTTACATCAGAGGACCCTTAACCTTCTGGACGTTAGCTAGGTGGAGCAATAACTTTCTGGATTTTTCTGGACTGCATTTGGTGAGTATTTCAGAAATATTCCAACGTTTAAAAAAAGGCAGTATTATTTTTTTCTTTTGGATGTATTACTGATGTACTTGAAGCTATAATTTTATACTGTGGTGAAAATAGTTTCTTTGTGACTGGAAAACTAGTAAATTTAGTATTTTAGTAACTTCAGTACCACTGAAATGAGTGTGTTTTAATGCGGTGCTGCGTCATGGTTAAGCTAATGGCAGATAGCTAGCTAACGAGCTAATGTAACTTTAAAGGTTGGTTAACCTCACAAGCCATAAGCCTCTACAAGGTAGGCTACTGTCACCATGCTAATAAACCAGAATCACTCTCAACTTACATACACTCAATTAAACATTTACATTTACATTTACCAACTGATGCTGGGGTTTTATGATTTAAGGTTAACCAATTGAAAGTAAATGCTACCAAGCCTTTGTTTCCAAATGAAACCTGTCAGTGTAAAGTTAGCTTCTTAACAGTTAGCTAATGTTAGGAAATAAGCCTGGTCATGAAGACTTTATAAATATTATGTTAAAGAAGCTTTGCAAATTACTTTGCTAGCTAACTAATACAATAACATTAGCTAATCAAGGCTATTTTGGTGAGCAAGACAGCTGAGGAATAAATGAATAATCACACTATCAATAATATCAATACATAAATAAAAAAAAAAGTTTTACAATAAAATAAAAAAGAAACAAGTAAATAAATAAATAATAGACACTGACAGAAGCATACAAACAAAAATTTTTGTAATAGTCTAAAAATCTGTTGCTTTTTTTTATTTGTAAAAGCAAGAGAGCAAAGTGCTTTTTATTTTATGGATAAATAATTTCTCCATTAAAATAAAAAAAACGTATAACATAGTTCAGATCATCATAAAAGATTACATAGCTAAAGTTAAAATCATTAGATATATTACAATTATTGAAAACATGAGAATTTAAATTAGACCAAAAATTACATTTTACACTGAGAAAAGTCTTATCAGCCTGTCCACAGAAAGAACATGAGACTTTTGGTTGTACTTAGGCTGTTAGCAACATGTGATGACGTTAACACAACAAGCTGTTTTAAGAGCATGTCAATGACACTATACTATAGATAAAATATACATTTGAATGACAGAAATTCTCAATTCTCAATTCTCAAATAAACAGAAAATGTTTTTTCCTCCAGTCTGCAGATGAAATCCATTATTGGCAATCTAGTGGCTGTAAGAACTGAAATTTGACATTCAGTGCAAGTGAGGATGCAAGCTGCATGGTCACTTAATTAGCTACACCTACAATCTAATGCTAACCAGTACAACAACAGCTGTGCATGAATTGTGCCTTAAAGGGGAA
Source organism: Plectropomus leopardus (assembly GCF_008729295.1). Classification (NCBI taxonomy): domain Eukaryota; kingdom Metazoa; phylum Chordata; class Actinopteri; order Perciformes; family Serranidae; genus Plectropomus; species Plectropomus leopardus. The sequence goes on along the minus strand of NC_056470.1, from coordinate 1,238,251 downwards.
CAACAGCCATTAAAAAAAGAAGAAAAAAAAGGAAGATATTATTCAGGAGGCTATATAACTTGATGGAAGAAGTACTAGAACCTGCTCATGAACGCGCATATTGCCACGGCGTGCCAAGAAAGTAGTCTTAAAAGGCCTTGGATAAATTAATCTAAAAATAAGGCCTTAATTGGTATCAAAATGTCTTTTTAAATATAAAATAATAAAAATAAATCTTTCCCATACAGTGGCAGCTCACCTGTAACCTGGTTGTGGGTGGTCTGGCAGTGGAGGTTACTACCCCAAAAATATAAAATTTTGTTTTAATTATTAATTAATTAATTAATTAATTAATTAAGAAATTTGTTTTGTTGATATTCCTTTTTTGTTTTGTGTTCAGCTAACGTGGTGAAGGGGTATGTAAAGTTATTGTTTTATAGTACATAGTTTTAAAAAGGCATATTTTGTTTGTTATATCAAATGTTTTATAAGTACTTCTTTATCAGTCGTCTCATTTTGAGAGGAAAATACCCCGACCTCATTATCAACATGAATTTATGATTATACATTTACTGTGTTACAAATTTAGTATTATACTGTCAGCAAATCTGGGCAAAACACAGCAATGCTTATCCTGATGTAACGTGAGGTCCCTAGGTAATAACAGTCCTGTGTGAATGAGCCTTATATCTGTGTTGTGTTTTTTGCTGCTGTGCCATGACTATCCTTATAAATCTCCTTTTTCTTTGTTTTTCTACCAGTCCACACTCCGTAACATGGTCCCCGCTGGACTCCTGGACTCAGACTCCAATCTGCTGTGAGGTAAAAGTGTCATTTACATTTTGCCACCTTCGAATTATGAGTTTCTATCTGGGTTCTGAGAGTTTGAGAAATTGAGTTTCAAAGTTTTGCATTCATAATTGCAAAAATTATAAGAGCGTTTTTTGTTGTCTACATAAAAAGTCAAAAAATACATACAACTTTCATGAAACACCTTACATAATGTTAAGTTGTCACAGAATAAGAATAATAACTGACAAAAATGTCAGATATTATGCTGAGGTGGTGGTTTGTGTAGTTGGTTTGATTATCTGTCACGGCCACCATGCCATAACTATCTGTCATGCATCTGTCCTCTGCTTGGATCTATTAGTTTAGATCTATATGATACAATAATTATTGAAATTTAATGCACACATGCACACATGCACACCAATTTGGAGTGGACGTCACGCTGATGTCACAGCAGTTGCACGCGCATAGTGGTGGCAGAAAAATAGCAGAAGTGCCGGGAGTAATAGTAAACTGTCAGGGAGGGACCCCTTATTTAAGATCAGTTTCAAACCTCACACGATAGTAAAAAGTCTTGTAGCTCAATAAAAGTCTCACGCAGGCCTACAGCTACACAGAAAGACTTTATTCATTTATGTAAATTGTTTAACAGACAATTTTTTTTCGCCGAGTAGGCCTATTATTACTGGAATGGATTTCGATCACTATTTAATATTCCTTTAAAATCGAATTCATATAGGGATAAGTGTTAGAATTATTTAGGCTGTTTATTTACTTGTATTATTATCTGGACAGTAATACACCAAACAGCCTCTCTGTGTAAGACTGTGTGCTAGTGATGCTCAGGTCAACCCTCAGGTCTCCCCCTCAAGACCTGTGGGTCGGCCGGTTCCTGTGAGTTTATTAGAAAAATATCGCAGGCTTTGGGTAGGCGGGTCATAAATTTAGAAAGCAGTAGTAATATATTATTAATTTTTTTAAAAAAGCAGTAGATTCTGTCTCAGCTGCTGCGCTCTGTTATTCTGCATCTGAGCAAGAAAATCTGTTGAAGTTTCGACATATTTACGATCAATTTCTCCAGTCATAATGTCCAGTAAAGTTATAATATTAGTAATGTTAGTAATATTTCCCTCAGCAAATATGCAGGTCTAATAGCGTGTTTTTAATAGCAAGGAAGTGTCTCTCTGTCCTCACTGAATAGGTAATATTAAATATACACTATCATTATGTAAACAAACTTCTGCAGGATATTAGCTGTGCACACAAGATTATACTTAAGATGTAATCACGTAAAAGATATGTGAGAACTTGCCATCTTCCTATGTGTGTACTATTCAGAAAACCCGTTCACTGTGCTATTTACTGGAAATGAGATAGAATAGAGCCAAGGTGTGTTATTATAAGACAGTTTCAATGTGTTGGGCGTTGCGGTTGGGAATCGGGTCATGGATTATTGCTGGCTGTTAGTTCTCATAACGGCCCGGTCTCGACCCCTGCATCATTGATTGTACTGTAAATTTAAAAACGAATAGGCATAAATAAAAGAATAAAAAACACTGCTTTGTGTGATGCCAAACCACTTACAATTAAGTTATCCTAAAACATTCATTGTTACATTTATCAAACACACAAAGGTGATGGCACATTAAATTAGGGCTAAATTTCATCATGGAAATGCGTCATGGGTAATTTCTTCATGTAGGAGAACCTGTCTGCTGCTCGAACTTGTGAAAATAACCGAAGAAGGCACCTATATTGTCCATATTTTTGATTTGGCGTTCATACTACCAGTTAGATAGTGCAGAACCGTCAGAGCTTTTCTGCCCCCAGTTAGGCTCCACCCACAAGGCATGTCATCTTTGAATACAAACACCAAATTGGTCTATAGACATGCAATAGTTGGAGGGAAATGTGAGACTGATGGAGCTGACACATACTCAGTGCTCCAAATAGTTCGAACTTTAGTGTCTTGCTCAAGGGCACTATCCTCCAGTTACCACGTCAAGTCCTGGCAAACTGAGCTATCGCCACCCTGCAAGATCTACAAAAAGTAGAAGTTTTCATGTTTGTGTTGGGTTTTTGGTTGGCCGCCGTGCCAACCGATCTGTTTGATTATCTGTCATGGCTGCCATGCTGACATGTCTGGTTATCTTTAATGGCCGCTGTGCCATGACTATCCCTCCATTTATCACCTTACAGTGTCTTTCCCTCATCTTTCCAACTATATCTCTATTTATCTCTATCTCTGTCTCATCTCTCTTGCCTCTCACATAAGATATATCGTGTTTTTATTTTCTTAAAATCTGTCATTTGTTTTTTTCTTTTTTTAGCCTGAATTAATATTGATACAATAATATTTTTAATTATTAATCCCTCAATGGGGAAAAACTGTTTTTTTCACCCTTGTAATCCTTACATACACAGATACACTAAAATACACACATTGACACTCAGGACCTGTAGGCATGTCAATAACTGTGATGATGTCAGGGAGATGGAGCCGCTACATAGTGAGCGCTTCAAGCAATTAGGGGTTTGGTTCTTTTTGGTTGTTACCATAAGTTGTCGGGGCATTCCAATACCCATACTATCACACTACACTGTCAGAAAAAGGGGTACGGTTGGGGTACATTCATGTTCTTTAAGGTACAACTGCTGTTGATGTACGGTCAAGGGGTCATAGTTGGTCTATAAGATGTACCTTCTCTAGGTTGAAAGGGTACATATGATTACCAAACTAGGTTCTGTGTTGGGGAAAAGGGCCTATTTTATTAATGCTAGTGAACTTAGGAAAACTCAGAAATGTGATGAACAGAACAATTGATTTCTATTAAAAAACAAACAAAAAAACCCCAGAACAAAACACACTTATACTCTTGCAGTAGCCCACAGGTCTGCCATTAAGTTGGATGAAATCTGAGGAACAATAGGGCTACATACTTAACTATGACTGTAGATATTTGAATGGAGAGGGGGTGAAATTCCCATTAGCTGTAACGGCAGTGCGCGTGACTGCGTCACTGCGTCTTTCAACAGCCGCTGTCCTGCACTTGCCGTGAAAACTGGAGGATGGAGTGGAAAGTGAGAGAGATTCCAGTCAGCCTAAATATACTCTGAAGCCAGGGCAGAGAGAGTTACAGGATCTTTGATTTTTTAGCATCTTCAAGAAAATGGTTTCAGTATTTTTGAATGTCCTGAACTGAGAGAGGTGATATTGTTTAATATGTTTTTGAAAACACTTCAGCAGCTGTTAGATCATTGTACATGTTAAAGGAACACTGTAAGTCTAAACTGAAGTTGTTGTACCTCTTTATCACATTTAAAGGCGTAACAAAATAGGTAAATACTTTTATGTGTTGATTATTAAATAGAATGTGTCATGCTTCATTGATGCATTTTATATTTTTCTGTAAAACACACTGTTGTACATTAATATGTATATCGTATTATTTCATCTTCACTGTCAGTTGGTATATCTGACAGGTCCAAATGCTACAATACCCATGAATCTCTGCTGCTGTGAAAGAAGAACATGTTTTGAACAGAACAGAGTTTAATTTAATTAATTTAATTAAGAGTTGGATTTAGTTTAATAACATTTAAGCAGACACTCAAATTACTTTTGCAGCAGATAAATACTTTTTAAATTTAGAATTTTCAAAAATAAAATGGAATTGATGATGATCATATTGGAGCTGTATTAATATTAAATCACCTGCAACTCACTTTATTGTGTTGTTACTATTGTTTTGGGTTGGATCATATAAACATTATATCACCTGAGGAAATCCACGCAAGCACGCAGCTTGGAATTTATAAATATTGTTAACAAATATGGACAGTATACTGTATAATGTATGACTACAAAAAACATAAATATAAAATGGGAATACTATTATTCATGCAAGATTCCTCATCCCACATTCTATAGCTTTAAAGTCTCATTTCACTGTCAGAAATGTAATTGCATGGTAGTGGTATATGATGATGGAGAAATACTAAATGTTTTCTTTTTTTCCTCATCAAATTGATTATCTTCCCAGACTTGGACTGTCTCAGTGTCTCAGACTCAACTTATAATAAATCGTCTTGACTACAGACCTAATCAGACCTTTCAAAGAGAATAGTCATATATACAAACTGCAGCTGTCTAACTGATTTATTTTCACTATCTTGCCCAAATAAATGTACAAAAATACAATTGCCTGCATCAGCATTTTCATGTTCTAAGTATTTGTACAAGTGTGAGCAGATTGTGTAACATGCTCGCACAAGGATGAATTGGCTTTGTTGGACTTTTCTTTTGTCCACTTCAGCATCATTTTGAGCATTTTGAAGACGAGAGCGGACAGTTTTTTTTCTCCCTTAAAAGGAGACTATACAGGTCAGGCTCATTTATTATGTGACCTGATTATCTTCCACAAATTAGCCACATAAATTACCATCATTGCATTGCTGCCAACACAGCTGGTCTCAGTCGCTGGAAGTAGAGAATATGGGGTTAATAATGGGCTTAGGGGATGGCTGTGCAGTTTAATATAATTCAAAATTGGAAGACAATAATGCAAAAAATAGAACTATAAGGTAGATATGAAAGAATACGAATGGTAATATTCTATATTTTTCTTAATGTCAAAACATCTCATTAACCCTTATGGTCCGTTTTTGATTGGTGCAATAGCTGGATGGACACACATTTAAAGTAATATTGATTTAATTACAAACGTTTTGTAACAATTTTTAAGCAACTGTCTTTTTTTAATCTTTATGTGGAGCAATTTGTACTCCAGAGGTAGACAAAGAAGCTAAGTAAAAGTGGACGGTGCAACACAATTAGCAAGCTACAGTAGATACCTGCAGTTTGGACTCTTTATTCCCTCAAAAGTCAGCAACATTAGGACAATCTGTCAACTGCACAGATTCCAGGTTAAAATTCATATATGTTGAACTGCACAAAATTCATGCAGATTAATTATGAGCAAATCCACTGAAGTTTCAGCAATTTTGTCACACAGTACAAATCTTTTCTGAGGGTTTTTTTTTCACATTATGTATATATATACGTATATATAAACTAGTAATTTCTTGCAATTGGGACATGTATTTTTGCCATTTTTGTTCATTGCCTTTTTTCACATATTTTTTTGAAAGAAATTTGCTCATCACTCAAACGGTTGAAAACTTGTGAATGCAGCACAAGAGTGATGAACAGTGATGCAGCATCAGGTTTCAGAGGGTTAAGACATACGAGCTGGCAGCTGAAACACATGTTAAACATACAGTACAGTCCATGCAGAGAATAACAAAGAGGCAGAGTGGGGTGAGACAGGTGTGAGGGGAGTGTACTTATAGTGACAGGCTGCCGTCCTGCTGTTCCCTAACATTAAGGTGACATTGTCCCTGGCAGGGTGTCCCGCAGGCCTCTCCCCACCACCCCAACACCCAACTCCTCCACCACTGCCATCCCAGCAACCACTGCCATCCCAGCAGTAGCCCCCCCCCCCCCTCCTTCAAACCCCCAGCTGTGTCCCTGCATGGCTCCACTGTTTGGGTCTTTCTTTAGCCCTGGCTGCAGGCTATATATCGGCAGTCCGTCTTTAGCTCCGGCTATTCAAGGATACATTGGCAGGGAACTTTACTTTTCCAGCACGACGAAGGCCCTGACAACAGCAGACTATGCCAGCTGTTGCCACCTTTATATACAGCAATATGTCATCTCTTTTCTCAGCTCGTCTCATCTGTCTCTCGCCTGGCGTCCTCTTTCTCCCTCTCTCGCTTGCTTGCTCTGTCTGTGTTATCTTTCTTGTCTCTGTCATCTCTTGCTAAATTCTGTCTCTTTTGGTTGTCCACATTAATCTGTCTGTTTATCCATCTGTCTGCTCTTGCACTCTTGGTTTCGTCTTTCTTTCCTTTCGTACACTCGACCTATGCTCTTCTGTTTTCAACTTTCTCTCTTTTTTTTATGATTGTGGCCTCTGTAGTAAAGCGGTTCGGTGTGTTTCTGTGGCCCCTGAACACACCCCGAGTATTAAACAGGAGCCAGGAACCTGGAGATAAATGTACAGCACTCTAGATTAATGAAGTGATTTTCAAGACAGTCCATATTGCTGACAGACTCCTCAAATCACATGCACACACTCAAATGTGCATAATGCAAAAGTGCACTCCTGCTACGGGATGAAAACACACATGCACGCACATGCATACACACACACAAAGCCATTGCTCTGCAATGAAGGATAGGGCTGGCTGTGTGTTAGGACAGGGCTGGGGGTGGGAATAAAGCTACTGAGGAATATGAGTGATAAGACATCCGCTATAATCATTCTCTGCTATTCATTCGCCCTCGCCGTCACTCCCTCTCACCTCTCCATCTCCGCATCAACTCATCTCCTGTGTTTTATCACAGGGGGGGTTTCAAACTTTTTTTTTTTTTCTCTTCTCAGAGGGCTGTATTTTCTCGCCACGTTTCCCCTCTGCTGCTTTTGCTGACTGCGGTGCAGATTAAACATTATAAGCTAATGTAACAAAATGTTACCCTGCCTGCTTTTTTCCCCATAGATGTGTGACCTACTGTGTCAATGTTTTTTTTTTTCATTTTTTTTTTGAGAGTCTTGGGAAAGGATTTGGCAATGTCACACTGCTAATAGCTTTGGATACTAATTTTACAATAATTTGAGGATGCTTTTAAATCTTTTTGCGACTCAGGCTTGGACTCTAGCCCAGACTTTGAGAAACGGCACTCTAATGTATGTCAGTGTGATATGTTTTTACAAAGCGATGACGTGTAATTGGTCAGCTTTTTCCACAAACGGCCTGTCTGTTTGTGCAGTGGAGCGCTCTGAGTAATATATAACTCCTCAGACGACGTTTGTGTTTTCACTCTTTGTGCCAAAGAGGGCGTCAAATGTGACACATAAGAAATATTCCACATTTTGTATCAAAATAATGTTGCTTGTCATTAATCTTGACTGCAAGTTTTAACTTCTGAACTATAAATCAACCCTTTTCACATGCAGGCAGTACAGTTTTGCACCCATTGGCTTCCAGTCATTTCTGCGCATTATAGAGATCTATTAGTAGACTCTCTAACCTTTCTTGAGGTGTGTATCTCATTACAGTGAAGCTCTGCATACATTTTTGTCAATGTTATATTAATGATGCTTAGTATGGCAATGTAAGCATATATTTAAAAAGTCTACATTGTGTTTGGTCATAAAAATCATTCATGCAAAGTTCAAAGGTGTGCCAATGGGTTTCATATTGAACAAAAAAAGAGGGGAAGCCAATGGATGCTGGATAAGTGGACTCGGTTCATTAAAATTTTTGTGGTTTTCAAAAAGATTTGATTAGATTTCAATTAGAAGAAATTCTGAATAAATTGGCTTAAAATATGCAAAACAATGTCACTGACCAACAGATATTTCAAAATTTTGGGTTTTTCATACAAAACAAAACATACAAAAGTTCTTTGTGACAAATTCTTGTTTGCAGGTTTACGTATACAGCTCAGAATCTCCTGGCTTATTATGTGACGAAACTTTGCTATGTCTATCTATGCTGACTGAGTAAAAAAAACTGAAATGAAAATTAATACCAATTGAATTACTTTTTGAGTTTTTTTTTTTTTTTTTTTTTTAGTTTTTTTTTAAATAAATGCATTGGCTAATATTAGAAAATATCATCCTTCTTGCTTTGGTCTTGTATGTATCTAAAGAATCCATATGACCTACCAGCATGTGAAAACCTGCAAATAAATAAATAAAATAAAAAGCTGTATGTGTAGAACATTAAGCATTGAAGAGGACAAAGATGGAAAAAAATGGACCTACTGGACGCTACAGAAACTCTATAGAAACTCTATTTGCAGTGCACATTTTCCCACTTTTTCCATTTTGGATAAGCAAGTCTGGCTGTTGGGCAAGTAAAACCAGCTCTGACAGTGCTTTCAGCGAAATGGCGAAGCCACCTTCCATGTTCAGCTGGAATGTAACTGTCAAGTGAAAACGCCCTCGGACAGAAACCTCACCATCCTTGACTTTGTTGCCTAATCCTAACCATTGTGACAGTCACATTGATTGCCATGTGCTGTTGTGAAAGGACAGTGCTGCTTCATGTATGTGCGTTTGTTGACATCATGGTTATGGAATCCCAGCACATGAACAGCTGACGCAGAAGGATACCTAAAACATCATAAGTAGACACAAAGGGTCACTGACAGAGCGGCACCATGTGACGAGTTGGGATGAGAACGTGTTTGTAAAACATGTCACTTGCCCAAAGGAAATGTTTATTAATACTTGGTGGAATGGTAAATGAACTGCACTTGTATAGCGCTTTTATAGTCTTTTGACCACTCAAAGACTTTTTACACAACATGTCACATTCACACATTCTCACACATTGGTGGCTGAGGCTATCGTATCTGGTACCACCAGCTACTCAAAAACCATTCACACATAATCACACTCTGATGACGCAGCATCGGGAGCAACTGGGGGCTCAGTATCTTGCCCAAGGATACTTCGACATGTTATCAGGAAGAGCCAGGGATCGAACCGCTGACCTTCCACTTAGAGGACGACCCGCTCTACCTTTTAAGCCGCAGCCTGTTCTGGCAGAACTGAACCATCGTTAAACCTGGTGTTTCCTTGTTTCTGTGAGAGTGACTTCCTCCCTTTGCTCTGCACCACCTGCTCTCAATCAGTTAATCACCTGTCTTGTATTTAAACCCTGCTCATTTATTCACCTGTTGCCAGTTTGACTTGTATTCCAGTAGTGTTGGATACCAGCCATTCTCTGTGTGTTTTTTGACTTTGGTTTTTTGCCTGTTCCTGAAATTTTGCTGCTTGCCTGTTTTTTGATCTTTTGCACCATTTCTTAGCTTTTTGCCCCACATGCTGCTCCATGCCTGTACTGTTTGGTGCCTTTTCTTTGCCTTAGTGTGTATGACATTGCTTTGGATGAAACCTTTGCTTTTTGTCTCTGATTTCTGTGTTTGGATCAATTTCCTGTCCTCTAGCCTTCACATTGATAGTTGGAATGGCAATGCATAAGCCTATGTAATTTATAGCAACATAGTAAATATCAATAATTGGCCAAATATAAGCTGTCATAAGATAAATATTAAAAATAGTATGGAATACCATTCAGATTGGATTATAGGGGAAGACTGACAGCTCTATTGTGCAGTGCTTTTACTGTACAGTAAGTGTCCAGCATGCACCAGTGCAGACATAGTGTGCTTGTGGCTGACACTGATGGCTATCTGCACATGTAACACACACACACACACACACACACACACACACACACACACACACACACACACACACACACACACACACACAGGGATGAGGGGCCATGCTAAGGGGCTCAGGTATTGTGCCTGACTTAGTTGTGCTGACATTGGGCCGTGGCCAGTAATGACAGCCAGCGACCCCGGCACCAACACATGCTCCATCCAAATGAACATCTCTCTCTCTGTGTCAGCTATCCATCTCTGTCAATCTCTCTCTGCCAGTCTGCCTGTCTATTTATGCCCACTGCCTGTCACCTATCTATCTCTGTCTCTATCACTCTCTCTGTCTGTCTCCTCATCTCTCTGTGTCTCCATCTCTCTCTCTCTCTCTTTTCCTCACTCCATCACCTGCTCACTCTCTCACCCGGCTCACTCTCTCACTGTCTGCTTTTTGAGTCCTCTATATCTTTGCACAACTCTTCGTCAAAGTCAAGGTTTTTCGCTCTCACTCAGTTTTAGCCCTCATCAGTTGAGTTTCATTGATGTTTTCCTGGACGCCCTCTGCTTCCCACCCAAGGTCTTTTCCTCCTCCACCTCCCTCATTCTCTCTCTCACACACACACACACACACACACACACGCTGAGCTAAACACTCTGTCTTCACAGTCACTCTGAATCTGCGCAGAAATTAGGAACAATTTGTGAACAAAAGGTTATATTATCCAATGCAACAGGATTTTTTTTCACACCCATGCACACAAAATGACATGTAATGAATAATGAATTTATAAAGTAGAGCAGAAAAGGAATACCAGCAAAAGATACATTTCAATATTTTATTTTGACTTGCATAACGGAAAAGCAGAATGCATGGAATTTCTACTTCAAATTCTTAGATGAACACAGCACAGCGAGCTAAAGTAATACAGTGGAGCGTGGCGGGGGCGGGGGCGTCGGCTGCTGTGGCCTCCAGATTCTAAAATGCAGCGAAATCAGCTGGTAATAACAAATCTGCATGTGCAACTTTTATTTTGTTGAAAAATGTCTCTCGGGTGCATGCAGAATGATGCGTCTAATATGTGTGCATACAGTTATGTGCATGATTAAGTGTGTGCATGAGTGTGTGTGAGTGTGTGTGTGTGTGTGTGTGTGTGTGTGCGCGCGCTACTGGGCCAGTATATATCTGCATTGGCTGTTTACTGCATTGCAGGAGATCTGTCCCAACTGGCGAGGGTACAGCCTCCCGGTGTGAGCGCCTCGTCTCATGGAGAACGCAGACGTCAAGATGTGCTTTGTGCCTTACGAAACATCACAGCCCGCGTCCCCCTTCAGTGATTATTAACAGAGGAGCTGAGATTATAAATGAGGCGCAGCTTCACAGAGCGATGACGGACGTGACAGCCCCAATTGGCAAACTTTTCCTTCTCACTCAGCATTTCTTTTGTCTTTGTCTCGGTTTGTGTGTTTCGTGCTGATTGTGCGGTCAGTTACTGCACTTGTTCACACAGTCCAAGAGTGTTTTTTTTTTTTTTTTTAGTTATCTTTGTTTGCATACATACAGTCTCTGAGGTAATTATGAGAACACTGTAGTCTATAAATATGACGCAGAATTTTCACTCTTAGAGCTCCATTTAATGGTAATTTTGTGTTCAGGTAACTCATATAAATACACGCATATGGTAATTTTTCTCATTGTATTGTAAAAATTTATCAAACCTTTGAATTTAAATATAAATGTTATGAAGTTTCTTTCCACAGGAGTACACTTTCACATGAGATCTTTTTTTTTGAAAACCTCATGAAAAAACATTTACACATATCCCGTTGTTTATGTGTTAGAGAGTGTGAGAGATGCTGCAGGCACTCAAACATGTTACTGAGCTCCCACTGATGGGCTAACCTGGTGCAGAATATCAAACAAACAGAAAAGAACAACTTGTAAAACCCAGTCCAGATTAGCAGCAGGTACAGTAGAAAATCAAAAACAGTTTTTGTTGAGGAAAATGATCTTCATATCTGCCTTCTCAGGCAGTATGCGTGAGTTCTGGACAGATAGTGTCTCCTGCAGTGGAGAACACACGTTCGCTGGGTGTGGATGAAGCTTTGTTGCACCGGCTTTTTTCCTTTGGACGCTATGGAGAACAGAGTAGCACATCGCTGAGTCTGGTCAACTGCCTGGCTAACGTTAGTGTAACGTCAGGTTGTTTGTCTATGAAAAAGTATACGGACTAACGTTAGCTGGATATTTGAGTTGACCCACCGTATTAGCAGTACATATTAGCAGTACATATTAGCAGTACAGCTCTGTTATTTCTACACCATGAATCTGGAGGTGTTTAATCATGTTGAACGTGCACCTTCCTTTGCACAATATAATTGTGTTGCAAATGTTGCACTGAGCCAACCGGTCATTTTTTTAATGAAGTTCAGTTGAGCGCCGCCGCACACTGTCCATGGTCGCAATCATTCATGCGGCTTCTTCTTTGTGCGTGTTTGGCAGCTTCCTCTTCGTTGGTGTTAGACGGCTATTTCTTCCGGTCGGCGGTCTGGGCATCGAAACAAGGAATTGAAATTTAAAAATTTGAACTGTTCCGGGAGAATCGGAATGTTAGTCCCTGTTCCCATCAATACTTGAGACTCGATGCCCAGCCCTACATAGATGCGTATCCTATGCTGTGGCCTGAGATGCACCTCTCCAGGAAAGTAACTACATGCTTTTGTCTGTAAACTGAAAACCATTTCCTTCTGTGGAAAGAAGCTTGTATTTACAGAAACAAGAAATTGTGAAGACCTTGAAGCCTGCACAAAATAGCATTTTAAGTCTTGTGTGTGATTTTGTGATTTTTACTTTTTTATGTTTTTGTATGTATATATAATATACATACACACTCACACACACACACACACACACACACACACACACACACACGTATATATATATGCTGAACCGCAGATTTTAACTGCAACATTTTCTGCCCACTTTTTTGTTCGTTTTTGAGGGTAACAATCTTGTGACCCTGAAAGTTCTTTGCAAAATTTGATTCGAGGGCCAAAAATTCCCTGACTTAGATTGCAAGGAATTGACCCAAACACAGATCTTAGATGAGCATCAGTTTTTTTAAATGTATTTTCAAAGTAAACCAGTATACTACAGTTGTTGTTGTCGATGTGTGTATAGACGACTTTAGGTATTTATAATGCATTATAAGCCCTATCAGGCAATAAGACATATGCCACATCTATCACATGTATTATGTTTTTTATGATTGTTCATATTGTACATTAGTTAGCATCATGTGTGTTTATGAGTGCAGTCATAATGCATTATATAATGCATAATGCATTATAAATGTGAATAAATGTTATATATGTGAATAATATATATATATATATATATATATATATATATATATATATATATATATTAGGACTGGGGCGTAATCGATTACATGAATACATCCATTCACTTAACGTGCGTCCACGCAAGTTAGAGCATGTACACTGCTCGTTTTTGCAGTGCTTGTCAGGCCATTTGAGCTGTGTGTCAGCTGCAGCACATCTAGAGAAACGGTGGCTCGCTATTTTTTACGTGACGCTTGCGTTTGTTGACTCTATACCACTTTATACTGCAGTTTGAAGTCTCTCTCTGTCACAGAGATGAGGAAATACAAAGATGTTTGCTTTACTTCAACTTCCTTGCTTTCCTTTCAAAACAAAAGCTATCTGACTGTGTCTCTGTGGACAGAATGCCATCAGTTTCTGATACAATGCATTTTATTTTGAAACATTTACAGGATGGGGTTGTCAGCTGTGCAGGAGCTTGTATAACTTCATAAATGAGAGGAATATGTGCTTATAAATATAAAAATATAGCACTCATATCAGCAGGCAGGGATATGCCTTAAGGCCCAGTCAAGGTTGGACTATTTTGATGCCAAAGAATGTACTAGTTAGAAATATTTCTGGTAGAGAAAAATTATAGTGTTATTCAAATTGCATTAATTTCACCGTAAGATGTTTTATTGGACTGCTGGATTTGAGTTTTGTTACTGTTTTGTTAAGTGACTTGAATTTTACATTGTTTTATTTATTTTACTATTGGACTGTTATATGTAGATTGAAATATATTCCTTTTACTTGAGTGGAATAAGCTCTTGCATTAATTTTATTTTGGAAAGACTTTATATCATCAGACTGTAAAACACAGATTACCGGTTAAGACTGGGCTATTTTTTTGTTGGGGAATAATGGCCTGCAGTGTATGACAAGTTTTAAAATGTTATTTTCAGTAAATTCCTTGTTATATTAATCGAGTAATAAAGAAAAAAAGATTGATTAATCGAAAAAATATTCAGTAGATTAATCGATAAAAAAAAAATCATTAAGTGCAGCCCTAATATATATATATATATATATATATATCACAGAACTTCCTTGTTATGACAGAAAAGTCAATACATGATAACATGATAAAGGTAACATAAGCTGCCATGGTGTTTAAAAAAAAAAAAAGAAAACATTTCCTGAAAAGGGACATTAGCATAGCAAACATGGCTGTGAAAAAATAATAATAATGGGTTTACATTGTTTGACTGAATTCTATTTCATGCTTGGGATGAGACAGCCATCGATCAGTCCATCCAGCCATCCTGCTTATCCTGTGCTGGGTTGGCAGGGGCTGCCGCCTATCGCAGTTCACATTGGGCTAATTATGCTTGCCCAGAAAAATGTTATGTGTAAAACAAGAACTCAAGCAATATTCAGTGTCAGGGAGGAGTACTGTTGGTGGATAATCAATAATAGTTGTTTTAGTAAGTTTACTATTCAAATAACCAGGGTACTGCCTGGGAGAAGTCCAGCTTGTAATCTTTGCTGGATAGACAGAGGGGTGAATACTGGGAGAGAGACCACTAAATTAGATTCTTGTGCAGTTTTGCAGCAAACGCTACTGGCTACGAGTCGTAGCCAGTAGCTGAAAATAGCTGACCTTACCTGACACCTAACTGACAGACATAAGCGCAAAAAAACAGCAATAATTCAACTTACAGCAATAAATAGTAAAAACTGCCAAAATATGAATCAGGTTGTATCACTAAGACTAAACACTGAAACCGAGATGTCAACACAAGCACATGGTGGGATGACGCTGCACGTGATTAGGTTTAGGCAACAAAAGCACATGGTAAACAACTTAGAAAGAAAAATATATAATTTTTACACGAAAAATTGTCTTGTTATGACATGAAAAATTAATATGAGGTCAAAGAGCTCCGGCAACACTTGTACTTTAACAAACAACTTTATTGGCCTGACACGTTTTGGCTTGTGGCCTTCATCATGAGAGATTGACCCATTGCAAGAGACACATTGCAAGCCGGTTTACAATGTGTCTCTTGATGACCCTGATGAAGGCCACCAGCCAAAACATGTCAGTAAAATTGTTCTTTAAACTACAAGTGATGCTGGCGCTCTTTGACCTCATTGAGACTTTCGGCGATGACCATGCACCTTGGATATGGGTGAGGTTATGCCAGAAATCCCCACTCTGCCTCTACATTGCTATGAAAAATTAAAATGACATATTCTTTTCCTCATAATGAGAAACTGTGATGGAGGCAACCATTGTGGTCATCTGAAGAATGATCTGGAAAATGCTTTATAGTCACTGTGTTTTTTCCCATAGATTGTATATAAAGGTGGACAACATGACAGTTCCCTCAAAAGTGTAACTTTTTGCCCCCTGGATCGCCCCTGGTGTCTGTCTCCAGTATAGGTCTTAAAGCCTGACCCTCCATGAAAGTAAATGGACATTGGCCAAACTAAAAACTCAAAGTACATGCTAAATACATTTTTCCCAAAAATGGTATCTGTCACTGAAGGTAGTTCTCATCACTCTATGTTTGTTCAAGTATTTGTTTTTATGATAAGTTTGGTTTTAATGATACAAAAGAGGGCTTTTCTGCCATGATTGACAGCTGTTACAGCCAATCCGTGTGCTCCCATTCAATGGAGCTGCTCGTGATTGGTCAAACATTTTAGTGGGAACTTCCCCACTGCGGATATCGCTACTGCGCAGAATCTGGCTCTCAATGACATCACCATCGCAAGATTGTAACGCCCGTATCTCATATTTTAACCTCGCTTCAGCATAGCAGCGGTAAGTGGGGGCGCGTTGTCCATCTTTATATACAGTTTTCGGTGTTAACTAATGTCTATTCAATGTGTGCATCTCTCAGAAATTTAATGGTATTTACACGCAGGATAAAAACATCATGGATACTATAATACAGATAAGTCATCATGTGTAGACTTGAGCTGCTGTAGAGCAGTTTGTGCAGCTTCCCCAGCATGCATTGATGGAGGTGTAATGTGTTTTTCACTGCAGTAACAGACTAGAGTGGAGCCAGAGATTGACCCACGTGAAAAGTGGTAACGACATTTTTTATTAGGCTGATAGAAATGATAATGTTCACAATTCCCAACAGCTGAATTTTCTTTTTTCACCCCTGTTGCGTTGAATTGTGGCATAAAATCACCTGGGGACAAGGTTAGCTTGGAATTATTAGCAGCAGTTTGCTTTGTCTCGGCCCCGTCAGCCCTCTTCCTCCACGCCACATGCAAACGTTAACGGCGACAGCGAGGCATTAACATTCTGAGGGGAATGTGCTGCGTGTGCGTGAGAGCAGTGTGTGGGGGGAGTGGGGTGCTGCTGAAGGTCTGGTATCAGTCAAACTGTCTTCTTCATGCATGAGTGATCAGCCTCGCCTGCGGCCTAATGTGGAATACCGACAGGAGGGGAAGAAGGGGTGGAGGAGGAGGGAAGAGGAGGATGTTGAGGTGAGGAGGAGGAGAGAAGAAAAGAGATGAAAGAGAAGAGAGGAAAAAAAAAGAATAGAAGGCAGGAACGTCCACTCTGTCTCATCACAGCCAGGGGGACAAAAGTCAATTTAACAACAATCACTTGGCTGATAACAGCCTCCCTGTAACCTGTTACTCCCTCAATGACTCCATCTCATCCCTCCATCTCATCCCTCCTCTCACCCTCTCCCCATCTTTCGCTGGCAGTCCCCAAGGAGTGCTATCATGTTTACTTTCTTGTTTCTGATTTTAACACGTCCACTCATTCATCGCCTTCCTTCTTGCATAGTCTGCTTTTTTTTTCTTTTCTTGTTTTTTCTTTTCTTTCCTTCCATTATTTTCTAAATTTTCTCTCCTTTGATGCTTTCTTCTTTTCTCCTTTCCCCTCTTTCCTGTGCCATTTTATTTAATTGTATTTTCTCTTCTTTTTCTTTTTTCTTTTTTCCCTTTTTCTTTTCTCTTTTCCTTTCTTTTCCTCCTTTATTTCTCATCTTTTATTCAGTGTTTTTCTTTCCTTCTCTTTTTTCTTTTCTTTCGATTGTATTTTCCAATGTTTTCTTGTCGTGTGTCTTTTTGTCTTTTGTTTTTTCTTCTTCCCTTTTCTTTCATTTTACTTTTTCTTATTTTTTCTTCAGTTTAATTTTCTTTTATTTTTCTAATTTTTTAAAATTAATTTAATTTTCTCTTTTTGCCCCGTTTTCAGATCTTTTCTCATCTTTTCTTTCCATCTGATTTGTGTGTGTGTGTGTCTCAACCTCAGAATCAAAGTTTTTTGGCTCTTTCATGAGAAAAAAATAAAACACGCAGAGTAGTCTGCTAGACACGCACACACACACACACACGCACACACACACACACACACACACAGATGTTATGAACTCTACAAATTGGCAGGACCTATTTTAGTCTCCTGTGAAGGTTTAGTAAACTCAGCCGGCCCTTGGCCCATATCCTCTTGCTTATCCTTAGCCTTTGTGTGTGTGTGTGTGTGTGTGTGTGTGTGTGTGTGTGTGTGTGTGTGTGTGTGTGTGTCGCACACGGCCTGCTACATCATAGGCTGACAGAGCCCTTTCCTTTTATAGCTGCCCCCTGAGTAACCAGCCCAGAAAAGGGAAGCGGACAGGGGGACAGACACCGTGTCACATTCTCACACACCTGCTCAGTAACACATACACGCACACATACATACATGTACACACTCGGACACACCGTGCACATGTTACACACAATCTGCAGTGACTGGTACACAAATACATGGGGCTGCAGCTTGAATGCATGCAATAATTCAAATGTGCACGAGTACTTGAATGCCCACAAATAGCACCATGCAAAAGTATACTGTACCTTCCGAGTATGACACACACTCACACACAAAGGCCAGACACATTCATGCGGCCATAACAATAAAGGTGATCTCTGCTCTGCATTAAGCTGAGATATACAGTTCCTCTTCGTGCTGCTGATCTACATGTTTTCTAATTAACAACGATAATTCCTACCTCTCTTCTATTTACTGCACTGGTAATAGGGGATATCATGACAGGTATTAACCCAATTATCATGAGAATTATGGCCCTGTCCATGCCCTAGCTGTGTTCCAGTGTGAAACAGTAGACCATCATCATCCATCCTGCCTCCATAACAAAGCCCATTAGAATCCTCACAGCCACCGTTATGGCCCGCCGGATGTTTGCATGAGAGGAATTAAGCTTTGTTGAAATAGCTCATATTAAGTTTAGAAGTGTCGAACTTTTATAAGGTGTTTTTGTCTTTAATTATGCCAAAATAAACCAATAAAGTACATGAATAAAAGTCATATGAACAGTTGAATAACAGTGGAAACACAAGTTAAACATTTCATAGCAGTGTTGGTACGGTGACTGCCAGCATTGCTTAAAACCAAGAGTGAAGAGAATAGAATAACTTAAATGTCACTGAACATAATTAATACTATTACTACTACTACTACTACTACTACTATAATAATAATAATAATGATAATAATAATAATCTTTATTTATTTAGCATTTTTCAAGCTTAAGCACAAAGCACTTCCCAGATTAAAATATTTGCAGAATAAATATATCAGAAACCCATGTAGCACCTCCCCTTATGAAATAACCAAAATTCAGAACATTAAAAACATTAGAGCACAAATCATAAACAACACTGTGTACATGAGCAAATTGGGATGCAAGTACAAAAATACAATTTCATGAATACACAAATAAACTGTAGATGAGAGAATTAGGATCATATAGGCAGATACAAATTATGAGTAAAAAGAGATATGTAAAAGAAGAAAAGCAATTGGACAACAAAATTTGCAGTGCAGTTCTTAAAACAATACACACACACACGCTAACATTCTTAAAGTATACGTTGTTAAAAAGATAATAGCATTAGCAGCAAGTGGCACGGAATAAACATTGCATATAACCTAATTTATTGCATGCTAAAAAAAAAGGATATGCAAATATTGGTACTCATTTTAAGGAATAAATGATAGCCCATGATGTGTAGTTTGATGTGTTTCGGGCACTTTTCACTCTTATTT
This sequence comes from Plectropomus leopardus, assembly GCF_008729295.1. NCBI lineage: Eukaryota > Metazoa > Chordata > Actinopteri > Perciformes > Serranidae > Plectropomus > Plectropomus leopardus. Next base: position 1,218,824 of record NC_056470.1, on the reverse strand, counting down.
AAACATTTTAACCCTGAGCAATTTGGTGTGATATCATTGAAAAACTTGGGGAAAAGGCAATGAGCAACCTGAAATAAAAAAGTTCCACAAATTGCAGGAAAGTAGATGATTTAGAATTTTTTTAAAAAAAAGCTAGGGAAAAACTATACTTCATCTTCATACACTTAATCATCATAATGAGATGTTTAAAATTAGGTTACAGAATTATTAGAATTTTTAGGCACTTTTCCAGGTCATTTCCTTTCCTTCCTTTCCTTTTCTTTTTTTTTCTTTGTATTTATTCAGGCAATTTTCATGTGCCTCTTTCTACTTTCTGTTCATTTTTGGCCATATTTTTTTTTCCCACCAAGTGCGCCTCACAATGTCTCAGCAGCATCTCAGCAGCGTCTCACTGCTCTGCTCCGCGTTAAATACGCGGCAACTCTATTGCCGAAGACAGACAGCAACTGTGTCAAGCCACACAAAGCAGATTTTTACCAGGCAGTAAGTCAAGTAGCATTTAATGCGAGGGATTTTCAAATTAAAATGCCTTGCACAGACTCGGGATCACAGTTAACTTGACTATAACGTTACACCGACCACACTCGCTCCTTCTCCATCCAGCAACCCTCTGAATTCTGTCCAGCAGGAGAATTAATGCTCTCCTGATAACAGTCATTGTGCATGAAATAGACAAAAGTAGATCATAATTAACAACAGCACTGTATTGTTAACAAAAACACGGTTAAAATCATGTCTACCTCATATCTATTATGTTTATGATTAATTTATCAATTATCCATCTGTATAATTAATAAGATCAATATGTTTTTAACTAAATCACAGCCACAAATCTTCTGTCTTTTTCATGTGTAACTAGATTTATTTTTACTGGTCTGTATAACTATCAAGATGAGCTTTTTTTTTTGTAGCCCAACAAAATGCCATGACAGAATCACTAAAATCAAGGAAATATGACCACAAAATTGAGGGAAAATGACAAAATAAGCACAGTCTCATGGGGTCTACAGTATCCGCTGGCAGGACGCTCTGCTTCTGAAATGCTTAACAGGCGCTCTCGGTGGGTATAGAGCCGTGTGGATGACGGAGCAAAACAACGCCGCAGGGAGTCCAGGGTTCACCGTCCAAAGAGTGATTGAGCACACCTGTGCTTAATTTGCTGATTAGGAGCATGCAGTATACAAGGACTGAAAAAGAAACTGATTGGAGCTGATGGGTCAGTGGGTCAGTGTGGGTGCTGTGTGTCATTTAGTAGTTGTTTTTTGTACACTTTAATTGCTTTGTTTTTTTAAATATACACTTGCCTTTTTCCCTCTTCTCTGGTTTCAGTTTTATTGTAACATCCTCTAAAGACTAAGTTTAAAACTCATTGTGTTTTTGTTGCAATAGAATAAGCCATTTTTATCTACATATAAAGTGGGTCTTCTTCCACAGAGAGCGCCTTATTTTTTTTCTACAGTCACCTAAAACCAACAAACCAAACATATGCTCTAGACCAGGCTATTTCGTGTTCTCATCCCAGGTTCTCACACACATTGCAGCTTTGCAGTGGATTTCTGCTTCTACCACAATGCCAACAAAAGCACATGGTGCGGTTACGCCTGTGGTTATGTTAAGGCAACAAAAGCACATTGCAATTAAGCCTGGACATCAACGAATGCACATGCTGCCATGGATGGTTAGGATTAGGGGAAGGAGACAGATGGTAAGGTGTAGAACCACCCAACCCCCCCAAAACAGTACATTTAAATGGGAAGCAAAAACCAGACTCCTGTACTGATGTCCAACCCAGCCATCTCTCCTCTCACCCTATGGGTGCCCTTGTGCTCCTTATATTACGTTGTTACCAATGGCGTTTCAACCTGATGCCATCCTGCAGTGTTTAATGCTGTCTCATGATCACTGCCTTCCAAAACACAAGGATTGTGCACGAATTACTGGCTAATGATTACATGGAATATGTACAAATTTGAGTGCATTACCTTTTGTAGGAAAGTGTGTTGACAGTTGATGATAACAGCCTGTCAAAAGGAAGGTTTTCATTACACACTTGCACAATACTTAAGTGATGTATTCTAAATGTCGATAAAACACAATTGCGAGATGACTGTGTTTCCACTCAGTGATGTTCTGCAACTTCTCTCGCAATAACCTTCCAGGAAGCATGGTGATGGATGTTCAAAAAATCAGCAGCTTTATTTCTACTGCAGCCACCGCACTTACTGTCATTATTTCCAATCCAAGGCCACGTAGGCGTGTTATTTGAGTGATAATGGAAAGGCAATCCCCTTATACCCTCCCTTACCCTTACGGGAGCAGCCACGTATGAGGGATTTTTGGGAGGTGATAGTCCATGACTTCGCAGAGGAATTGTAGATTCAAAACCTCTGGATGATCCGAAAACTTTTGAAGAGTTATGTGATGCAATAACAGCTCTTGTAGCTCCTGCTGCATCATGAAGGAGGCAGTTCCTACTGACAAGCACACAGCCATAGCATCATGTGACCTAGAAAAGCCAAAAAAGTGTTTTATATTGCAGTTTTGTGAAATATGGCTTTTTCGATTTGCCTGAAATACCACCTCATGCAAACGTAAAAACTTTTTGGTGGAGTTTTTTTTTTTTCCTCAAGTTGACATTAGGCATATTTTTATATTCAGAATTTCAATTTGCACAATTTTAGGGTAAATGGAAACCCACATACTGACCATAAGGCTTTTTCACTTGGTGAAACTTTCCAAGTAAACATTTCAACCTTTAGTTATATAAATTGTTTGAATTTTCTGCTCAGTTGACTTAGGTTATTTCAATGTCTTTTTGCCTCCAGAGTATTAAAAACTATAGCTTCAACTAAAAAGCCAGCTCACACTGTTGAGACTCACAGGCTTGCTTTGTGCCTCCTCTTGGGGTATGATATATGTACTGGCCTGTATAGTGCATGACAACATTATGAACAGTAACATCAATCTGGCTTCTCCAACATATGAGCAGTGATCCACTCTAACATATGGATAAAGGGACACAGAGGGAGTGGCGGAGAGAGAGGACGCATGTGAAGGATCTGATTGTTAGGAGAGGATGGATTTTTAGAGGGGAAAGTCAATTACGGCTCACAAAGCACTTGGTTAAAATATCAAGGTCGCCATACGGTGATAGAACCGGTATCCGTGCGGTGTCAAAGTGCCATTTTTCATCGCTTTGTGTCTCTTGTGGAGGTCAAACCCATTTGGGCTTCATTTATTAACCCTAAAGTGCTGCTGCTGGCAGGAGCCTGGCTCTCAGTGCCGAGGGGCTGGGGAGCAACGCAGAGGTCGGCCACAGGGAGAGAGAGAGCAGTGTAGCGTGCATATGTGTGAGGACGTATGAGCAGTGGGTGGATGGGAATGTGTTACGTGTGGGTATGTGCGTGCAGATGTGAGTGATGCTCCATCCATCCATCTAATAGAGTAACACTCACGGACACGGTGTGATGGAGTGAGGGGGACAATGAAATCCACACAAACTCAATCTGCGCTTATTGTCGATAAACATTAGAAAGATCAGCAGGGGGAAAGCAGGGATCGGCTGGTTTTATCGCAATAATGACACAGTGCTTTAGGAGATTAAAAATCAATGGAGCCCAGCAGCTTGCTGAGACACTGTCCTCAGATGTACAGTGTCCACGCATCTTCTTTCCCGCCACAGAGGTCAGAGGTGAAGGTAACTCCATTGCTCCATCAATACAGAGCAATGTTTCTTTGTTGGAGGACTGAAGAGACGTGAAAAGAGTGCTTTTTAATCCTTCAGAGCCTGGATTGACATCACTTTTCTTCTGCATTCAGACGCCTTCAAAAGTATTTGAACCTTTGAAATCTGAGCAAATTGGTTTGCTTTCTTTTGAAAACAACATAACACTGAAACAATTTTGCAATAACTGTTTTACAATTTGCAAGAAATTAGTAGCTTTGAAAAATTGCAGTTAAGAAAATAGAACCATTTGTAAAAAAAAAAAAAAAAAAATCTGCTTGTAAAACATTTTTCTAATCATTAACTCTATATTTTTTATAGAATTGTTATTTTTAAAGCCCTTTTTCAGGTCATTTCCTGTTTTTTTATTTGATTTTTTCTTAGTTTCTTTTCCTCATATTATTATCATTATTATTATTATTATTATTATTATTATTATTAATATTATATTATAATAATAATAATGTTTGTTTTTTACTGCACTACATTTTACTGCATATTGATCAGTGCGTCATTTCTTGCATATTGTTGTTGGTTTTTGGACGTAGGTTGTAACTGCAGTCACACGGTGCAATGGTCATCCCAAATTTTTGTCACTGTTAGAATCTTATCCCAGGCTGTCTTTGATTACAAGACCTTGACAATGGCCATCCTTGAGCCTCTCTATCGCCACGTTTCTGTCATGATGGTCATCTTTTGTCTGGGACAAACCAAAATCGCACCGTGAATAACGGGCTTTACTCGGTGTGATGAACTGAATGACATTGTCATCCATGCCAACAGCATTGCTAGAAAGGTTCTTCTCACAAGGACATGTCATATTTAACTAACAGACACTGAATAAAACAATAACAATACTTGAGTTAGACATAAAATAAAATAATACATAGACATACTGTACTAGACATACATAACAAAAAACAAAACAGACATATCAAAAAACATATTAATAGACATAACTAAATATAGACGGGCTCAGCAACACATTAATTTCAAAATCACTGTGCACCCTGACGGCTAAGAAATTCCATTAGAGGTTTCCACACTGTTTCGAATTCTTCTGCCTTTCCCCTTGTTATATAAGTCAGTTTCTCCATTACAATACAAGATGCCATCTCTTTCACCCATACATGTATTGAAGGTATATCCAGTTTCCCTCCAATATAAGGCAATCATCCTCCTGGCCTGCAGGAGTCCAAAATCAATTAAAGTCGCCTGTTTTGAATTAATGATAAAATTTTGGGGATATATACCTAATATACACATTTTTGCTTCATAAGGGACTTTCACATTAACAATGTCAGATATGGTTCTAAGAATTATTTTCCAGTATTGTTTTAATTTGGGACAATCCCATACACAGTGAAACAAAGTGCCTCTTTCCTCTAAACACTTGATGCAAGTGTCAGGGATGCCAGGGGACCACTGGTTGAGTCTGACTGGAGTAATGTAAGTTCTCATCAGCCATTTGTATTGCAATAGCTTCATTCTCGTATTTATTGATTGTTTTTGAGCTCTTAAGCATGCCTTTTCCCATTCAGTCTCTTCTATGTTCTCTTGAATATCTTGTTTCCATGCCTCTAACCTATCAGTGGTAGACTCATTATCATGTGATAATAGAGCTGTATAAAATAGAGAAATCTGTTTCCTCCCATTTTGATTGAGAACTACAAGATTTTCAATATGTGATAGCGGTGGTTCAGATGTTATCTGCTTATGTTTTGATAATATGAAATGTTTCAATTGTAGATATTTAAAAAAATGTTTTTTAGGAATACAATATCTCTGACATATCTGATAAAATGTAAGAAGATGACCATCCATGTATAGATCCTCTATTTTTTGCACACCTTTTCTTGCCCAAATTTTGAAACCGCCATCCGCTCTACCTGCTCTAAAAAAAGTATTACCCCATATGGGGGAGAAGCGAGAAATGGGAGGAGTATCTTTAACATGCTGATGTGCTTTATACCAGATGTCAATAGTATTTTTGAGAAAGGGATTTTCTATTGTTCTTCTTAAAGTTTTAGGGTCTGCAGAGGGAGAGGACGGACAAATCAGGTAAATGTCCTTGGATGTACCAATGAGGGAATTAGTTGTTTTCATTGATTCAGTGCTGATGGTTAGGCCTGCTTCAGTCTTTTGTGTCCAATGTGAGTGTTGGCACATTTGATCTATGTTCTTCTGGTCCTTGTTGTCCAATACAAACGCGTCACTTTGAAGGGCTGATTGATCAGTCCATGCCCGTACCTTATGCTTTAGTGGAGTGGTACTTAGTTTGTGTGTGTCTGTGTGTGTGTATGATTACATATATGTTTGTGCATGTCTTTACGTGTCACCCTGCACTCTCCTGTGCTGGCTCGTTGGGATGAAGTGGTCGGAAATGAACAGAGTCCATTAACACCTTTCTCTGGAAAGGTGATCTGGTGCTGACTCAGGTTCAGGGGAGGAGGAAGTGATTCTTGAAGGACAGTCCACCAATGATGATGAAGTCCCCCTTTACAACCCCCCCCCCCCCCCCCCCCCTCTCCCCCAACCCCTGGAGTGAGAGATTGTGGGATTGGCACTTCAACCCCACCCCTGCCCCCTCACAAAGGAACTGAACAGTGTAGGGAAACAAAATGCTGATCTTGGAAATCAGGAAGAAACCACTTGGGGGTCAAGGAGAAGAGAAACGTAAAGAGAGGTATAATGATTTAACTCAACCAAAGGGCTTTTTATGAGTGCGTTGAAAAAATAAGGTGGTGAGAGGGGGAAAAATGAGTTGCAGGGGACAAAAAAGGAGACAAAAATAGCCAGGAAGATAGATGAGTGTGTGAACAAGATAACACAGAGACTAGAGGAGATAGAGAGTGATGTGTATGAGCAAAAAATACTCTGATATTATCCCACACTCTCTTCTTGACAGTTTTTCAGTGATAAGAGGTGATAGCTGGGGTGTTAAAGGTGTTGGCTTCAGAGACAGATTGAGGAAAAAAAGAGAGAAAAAAGACAGAGGGATGTAGATAGAGATGGAGACTCAAAATTAAATGGAGAGGGGATGGTGACATCACTTAGGAGATGAAAACAGCCAGCGAAAAGTGTGCCCTTCAGGCTAGGGAACATACTGTAACACACACACACACACACACACACACACACACACACACACACACACTTGGACTAACATTATCGCACGATCTCTGCATTTTTTATCTGAACTTTGCCTGAACTTTTTATTTATGCCACATTTTTAAATACATTATCATTCAAATTCTCTCTTTATACTTTCACCATGTTCTATTTTAGATGTACATTATGCAAAGGTAAAACTTAAAGTGTTTGTGAATGCCTCTGCAAACCAGTCAAGTTGCAGTTGCAGTTACAGTTTACGTCCATCTCTGTCCACGCATATGTAGCCTTGGCAGCTGACAGTGCTTCAAATATGGATGTTGGATGTCTTTTGCAAAGAAGCTACATCTTCTATAACCTGAATGCAACACACATCTTCAAAACGGCAGCACAGAAGATCTCTAAAATCAGCACAGCTTCAAGCTGGACAACCAAGACTAGTGTCATCAATTCAGTATGTGACCAAATGACTCCCTTTCTGTTTTTGCAGAATGTTATGATATCACAGTATAGTTGACCTTCAGGATCAGGTGGTATTTTGTTATAATTAGTGCATTAATTCTTGAGTTATTTGTCCTTGACCATCAAATTCTCATCGGTTAACCCTTGAGTCTGCATGGACGTTGGTGCCAAATTTGAGGAAATTCTCTGAAGGTGTTCTTGAGATATCACATCGACAACAATGAGACAGACACAGTGTCATAGTAACCTTGACCCTTGATGAACAAAATCGAATGTATTTATCTTTCAGTTAAAGTATAGGTTGGTGCCAAAGTTGAGGTATTTCTCTTAAGGTGTTCTTGAGATATCCCGTTCACAAAAATGAGATGGATGCAATTTCACAGTAACCTTGACCTTTGACCAGAATTGTGTGACATGATGATATTAGATTGTGAAGAATTAGAATGTGACCACGATTTGCCATCACATAGAGATTGTTGCATCATGCTACAGTGCACATTCTATCTTTTGCAGTTCTGTGCTCATACATGCGACGCATCCAAACTTATTGGATGGACCGCAGAATGTGGTTTGGCTCTGAGAGTGGCCGTGCGCAGAGCAGCCTCTGCTGGTCACACAGGGACGTTCATCCCGGGTCCGAGCGGAGCTGCAGAGGGAGGATGTGTTAATGATCAGTGGGTACAGCTCCAGAGAAAGCAGCTGCACTTCGCTGTGTGACTGTATCTAACATTATAAATGTATTGTTCTGCATTTTAACATATTTCAGGGTTGCCAACTCTCATACAAATGCATGCCAAAACACAGCAGAAGTGTTGAACAACCATGTAATACAGTGAATGACTGACTGTAGAATACAGCTGATTATTTGACAAATGAGCAGCGTTTCATTCTCGCGGATCAAACAGCTGATCGCCTGACAGCACAGCGCGGTTAGAGAGAGACAGACAAACAGAGCAGAGCTTCTCCTCACAGCACCAAAGTGTCTGAATCAACCAACAGACAAATATTCAGAGGTGCAAAGTGACACCTTTAGACTTCTAAAGACTTTTTTGTGTTCTTTTCAGGTTTAGTCAGACTTTGGATGGAAGTATTTAGAATGCATCGCTCCGTGTCTCATCCACTGAGCTCTCGTTATTATTACCAGGGGCAGATGCAGTGATGTGGGGGCCTGGGGCCACAGGCACACTGCCTTATTTTCAACCCTTCTCTTAATTGAATATGAAATATCCCTAAAATATGTCTTCAGTGCACTCAGTGATGGTAAATAAGTCCCTGAGGGAAAAAGGTTGGGAACCATTGTACAGGGTCCAGCCATATACTAGATTTTAATCTAGGCTGTGTTCGAAATCACCCCCTATCACGGATGTAGTGCACTATATAGTGTGTTCGCCATTTTGTAGTGTTGTTCGAAGTCTCTGCGATTAATTTCATCCACTATGTAGTGGACGAGAAAACACCCACATGCACCGCAAAATTGAGTGAACAAGCAATGTACACTACTTTGTGCTCCGTATCCCACAATGCAATGCGGTCGTGTTTTGGAAGAGGAGAAGAAGGAGACGATGGCCGCCGCACCAACCGCCGCTTTTGTATATAAATTTAAGTAACATTACAATATACACATTTGATGCATGTAATACTTTAGTGGCGTGGTTTTATGCCTTTTAAGGGTTGCGAATTGTCATAACGAGCGGATTTGTTGGTGGAGAAGCATCCGGTTTGTTATTTCTATCTGCGAGCTAACGCTAACGCTAAGGCTAATGCTAGGGCTTGCCGGTAGTTGCAGCTCTAGCTAGGAGCAGACACCCGCACACCCGCTCACATCTGATCATAGCGTTTTGTTCTCTTTTCCCAATTGGCGGTGTGTTAGAAAAATAAATGCTTTTCTGTTTCTTGTTCCAAGGGACTGATGAAGATGTTGAGAAGCTTATTAAGCTTCGTGTTAAGCACAACCAGCTGTTCTCCGGCCGCAGAAATGCCTTTAGACTTCTAAAGACTTTTTTGTGTTCTTTTCAGGTTTAGTCAGACTTTGGAGGGAAGTTTTTAGAATGCATCGCTCCGTGTCTCATCCACTGAGCTCTCGTTATTATTACCAGGGGCAGATGCAGTGATGTGGGGGCTGGGGCCACAGGCACACTGCCTTATTTTCAACCCTTCTCTTAATTGAATATGAAATATCCCTAAAATATGTCTTCAGTGCACTCAGTGATGGTAAATAAGTCCCTGAGAGAAAAAGGTTGGGAACCATTGTACAGGGTCCAGCCATATACTAGATTTTAATCTAGTCTTGTCTTTTCTTAGCGGAAGTACGCTATTTGCTAGTCCATTTCATGCCTTCCCTATAGAATCACAGATAAACCAATCTTGGCAAACCACAGAGTCTTAGCTTTCTTTCCCCTTCCCCTGTATTTCACAAGTGGGGAGTCATGGATGAAAATAAAAACACTGAAGAGTTTGCCCCCGAAAATTCAACACTGACAATATTTTACATGACAAAAGATATGGTTCCCATCAGAACAGTGGTAAACAAAATTGCACACACAAATTAGGGCTGTATTTTCTAAATTGGGAAATTGGCTCGGTTGTACTGTTGAGTAACATGCACAACAGTCCTAAAATCCAAAATGAAAAAGAATCGTGATAAAATTGTGATTGTGATTCTTCTTTAAAAAAATTGACATGACTTTTTTGCCATATCACCCACCCCTACCCATGACAAACAAAACTGAATCAGTTCATCTTTAAGCCAAAGTGAACGTTTGTGCCAAATTTGAGGAATTTCTCTCAAGGTGTTCTTGAGATATTGCATTCACGAAAATGAGATGGACTCAAGGTAACAGTAACGTGGACCTTAGACAAACAAAATCAAATCAGTTTATTCTTGAGTCAAAGTGGACGTTGGTGCCAAATTTGAGGAAATCCTCTTAATGTGTTATTGACATATTGCTTCACAAAAATGAGATGGATGCAAGGTCACAGTCACATTGATCTTTGACCATCAAGATTAAATCAGTTGAAGTGGACATTTGTGCCAAATTTGAAGAAATCCCTGAAAGGTGTTCTTTAGGTGTCACATTTATGGTAATAGGATGGACGGACCGACAAACTGAAAACAAAATGTCTCCTTCCATGGCTGTTGACTGGCACTCGGGCATGAAAATCTGAATCTTCAGGTCAGACTTGTTAAAAAGAAGATGATCCATGTAGGCGTTGCCCTGGTTACCCTGTGTTTTGGATAGAGCAACTGGGATAGGACTGGCAGATTACTGGTTACAGTTTGGCATTAATTTGACTTGGACAGTGCAGCAAAGCTTTAGTAGACATGCTATCGTAACAGCATATATTCACTTCTCTCTAGATGCAAAGGGAATCAACTGCTATTGTGGCTGCTGTGAATCTTTCTAGAGTCATTTCTTTATTGATGATGAGGTGGAGTGATGACAGATGACAGTGGACAATGCTGGAGTCCCTCATTGTGACAAAGCTCAGAGAGTGTCAGGATGTTTCAACACCACAGGAGCTACTTCCTTGAATAGCTTACTCTGGCTGAAAACCAACAGCAGTGTGAGCCAGACCACCAGAGGCCATAGGAATGTGTAAATGAGCCTACTTCCATATTGCATTTTAATAGATCATGCATTACTATAACCTTTTGTCTACACCCCAAGTATATAAGACAGGTTTTTCACTCACAGGTCCAAGGAAAGAACATATACTCTTATATTAAAATCCCATTTTTTTTAACATGCATGATTTTCTTTAGAGACACATTTCATGAGTATTGTTAGAGGGAGGCTGGGATTTATGATTTTCATTGCCATTATGAAAATAAAAAACCCAAAAGTTTGGAAGTGAAAAAGTACTTACTTAAACGTCAACTTTTGCTGGGGAAAAGAGGGAAAAAAGGTTTACAATGTCAAGTATTAAAATAAACTTAAAAAAAAAAAAACACTGATAAAGGCACAGCAGCTGCATACTGCTTTGGATTTTGTTTTTATTCCTGGTCCCGATTTGCTGCCAAGTGCACTTTACAGTGCTGGTGCTGCAGCTTATTGGATGCTGATTAGGAAATCCATTAGTCTGCTGTTAATATTCACTGAGTTAAATTCATATCACTTTGATATGGCAAAGGCAAATCAATTTTAAAATTTGAGAAAAATAAACCAGAAGCGTAAAAAAAATGGCTGTGCCAGTGGGGTGATCCATGGTGACACATGAGGGATCTATATTTCTTGATAGTTGCGATGTTATAGACCAACACCCAGGCTGAAATTATTTCATAAGTTCCTCAGGAGAGATCCTAAGGCCACAGTTGAACTGGAACTTAAAGACCCAAAAGAAAGCTCAGTCCTGACCTTACATTTCATGAGGGCCATGCTTAAAAGTCTCTGTGGCTGTGTCTCTAGGTCAAGCTAGAAGGTCAGCAACTAGTTCCCCTTCAGAAGTCCCCCAAAGGGCAAATTAAAATTAACTGATAGGTGCCACAATTTAAAAAGCAATATAACTGATTGTTTATATTTGCCAAACCTTGCTCAAACCTGTGATTCAGGGATTTTTCCAGAAAAATGAGTTATGAATGGAGCCAGCCATCGAGCAGCAACCCTTGTGACTGTTAGTTGGTGCTCACAAGTCATCTGCAAAGACATATCAGGTTAAGTCTACAACGAAAAGCACTGGAGCAAAGGTGCAATTGACAGTTTTTTCTGTGCTTTATGTTAATATTTCTGACAACTGCAAAGACATTATGCACTTGGTTGATATAATCAACATATTAAAATAATAAGAGAATAAAGCTGCTTGGTTTGTTGTGTTGTTGCTCTGTGTTCTGTCAGCAGGATAGGACACACCTGGGCTCAGTGTGCCACATGCATAAAGCCTTTCCTTCTTTTTGTTTTTACATCCATGCTGCACATGTTCATTCATCTGCTCCCTCCACTACTGATCTTAGAGATGTCTGTTTGTTTTGGTTATTCTGTGGTAAATTAATATACTATTTAGTATACCTGTGTGTCCCCAGTTTATGTCACAACTCAAACGCCAGTCAGTCACACTGTTAATTAACTGTGACCAAAACCTTTAACTACCCCCAACACTGTTTTATATTGCAAAACCCAAACTGATTTTTTGTTTGGAGAATCTAACAAATATCAACTCCATGTGGCTATATGGTTAAGAGTAACCCAGTGATAATTAGGTCCTATTGACCTGAACATACCCTATACAAACCTGCACATGTTGGTTTTATTCATTTTTCAAATAAAACAAAACAACAAAATACATATAAAGAAAAGAGGGCTCCTTAAAACAAAACTGGAGCTGACTATCTAAAACTAAAGATTGCAGTGCCAAATTACTCAAATATTTCTAAAACAAAACCTAACTTACTATTCTAGTGACTGAGTGAAAAACAGAAAGACAAATGACCAGCACCCCTGAACCTAGTGAAACTGAACAGAGACAAAACCTATGGTGAACGCAGTATGAAATCAGTGTGTTAGTCTTACCCTAGCCCAAATCTGGAACACGCAAGTTCTCTTACAATTTACATAAAACACAAGCAACAACTTAACAATGAGGAGGTACGGGTGGCGTCTGCCGCCATCAGTAGAGCACATCGGGCTTTTATAACCGCCGTCCATCCTGGATTGGTGGAGCCCAGCACTGACCAGCCGCACCAATCACCAGCCACCGGGAAGGACACACCCTCTGGGGACAGCTGTATCTCAATTTGATGGTTAGACGCACACACATACCCCCCCCAGCTTAAAAAGCAAGCCATTGCATTACAAAATGTAACGCCGAACATGACAAATAACCTAATACATTTCTTTTCTTTTTTTCTGTTTACCTGCTACAACCTGGACAGGGCATCAGGAACAACATTCTCACTTCCCTTTTTGTGCCGAATTTCGAGATTGTAATCCTGCACAGCAAGCGCCCAGCGCATGAGACGCTGGTTCTGATTATACATGCGTGACAGGAACACAAGAGGGTTATTGTCAGTACAAACAATTACAGGTGGAACACTAGACCCAACGTACACTTTGAAGCATTGGAGAGCTAACAGCAAGGCAAGCGTTTCTTTTTTGATTGTGGAGTAGTTTGCCTGATGGATGTTAAACTTCTTAGAGAATTAGCACACCGAATGGTCGAACCCCCCTGCATCCTCCTGCAGAAGAACGGCTCCCACAGCCGCCGCACTGGCATCTACCTCAAGTTTAAACAGTTTGGTGAAGTCAGGTGCAGCGAGGACAGGGGCATGAGAGAGGAGAGATTTAATATTCTTAAACGCGTGCTGACAGTCTGGGGTCCAGACCAGCTTAACCTTGGGACTGAGCAGATTGGTAAAAGGATGGACTACAGAGGAGAGGTTACAGCAGAAACAGCGATAGTATCCAGCCGTGCCGAGGAAACTACGCATGGCTTTTCTGTCAGAGGGAACGAACATTGCAAGATGGCGGAGACTTTGGCTTCGACTGGGCACACCTGCCCCTGTCCCACCTGTCGACCCAGGTTCATGACGGTGGTCTCGCCAAAGTCACATTTGGCTAGGTTGAGGGTGAGATTGGCACTGGCGAGATGGGCGAATACCTGATCGAGGACATGCACATGCTTCTCCCATGAGGGAGTGTACACAATGAGGTCATCTAGGTAGGCTTGCAGTTACGCAGACCAGATAAAGCGGTATTTATAAGACGCTGAAATGTTGCAAGCGCATTTCACATGCCAAAGGCCTTGACCATATATTCGAGCAAGTGATCGGGAGTTATGAATGCATATGTTTTGGAGGCTCTATTGGTTAGTGGCACTTGCCAGTATCTTTTTAACAGGTCTAGCTTACTGACAAACTTGGCGGTGCCCAAGTTATCGATGCAATCCTCCATCCACGGCAGTGGGTAGGAGTCAGGGACAGTGACATTGTTCACGTTGTGGAAATCTGTGAGGAACCATGGGGAACCATCTGGTTTGGCACCGACCAGACACGGGGAACTCCATAGGCTAGACCGTGTTTGCAGTAACTACTCTGCCTCTTGTTTCAAGAGTGCCTGCTTGACAGAGTTAACGCGGTGAGCATGCTGTTTAATGGGCCGCGTGTTCTTAACGTCAATACTGTGGGAGAGGACAGAGGTTTGTGTTGGAACATCACTGAATAGTTTGGGAAAATGAGCCACTAGGGAGAGTACATCATGTTGCTGGTCAAATGAGAGATGATTCAGCCAAGACAGGAGCACCTGCAGCATCTCAGAGTTTGACAGGCGAGCAGTTTGTGAATCAGACGCACGATGTACCAAATCATCCCTAGAAGAGGACTCAGCACAGGAAGACACCTTTAACACTGTTCCTGAAGAAATGGGTTCACAAGTTGAATAGGCCTTCAGCATATTCACGACACACACGCATTTTCTTACGCCGCTCCGGAGTACTAATAACATAATCGGTCTCACTTAGACGGTCACGGATTTTATACGGGCTAAAGAATTTGGCAGACAGGGCCGAACCGGGCACCGGTAACAACGCCAGAACTTTATCACCTAGATTAAAGTCCCGTTGTACATTGTGATCTGCGACGCAGACAATGTTTGCCAGGCAATGGTGTTGGTTGCCAGACATGGTTCCCGGTGACAGCAACTTCTCCTGAAGAGCCTGCAACGGGCCGCGAGGAGTGTGGGCAAAGAGAGTGAGTTACCTGACCAGGCTTGGCATGCAGGGGTGAGTCCAACACCTCCAACGTAGGAGCCACTTTTCCTCCTCCTATGTTGTTACCCATTAGGAAGTCTATACCATCGACTGGCAACTCTGGACAGACAGACACAGGGAAATAACTGGTAATTAGTTCGGGCTGAACATAAACATGGTGAACGGGTGGGAGCCGAAATGCCATTTCCACACCATGCAACACAGAACCATAACCACATGCAGACTGGTTAGAGAACGGCAGGACGGAAGAGAGGATTACAGATTGTGAACAAGCGGTGTCTCGCAGGATACGTACCGGATGCTTGTCAGCAGGATTACAAGCCAGGGACACAGGACCATCAAAGGTGAAAGGCTTGAAACACTCATCAAAAGTGTCGCTGTCACTGAAAGTATGGGATAGGTTTTGTTCCACCTTTATTAATCCTATCCCTTTTGGAAGTTACTTGTTCTTTGCGTTTAAGTGTGAGACAGTTTGCAATGACATTGACAGAAGCCCCAACAAGCTTCAAGGCCATAGTTAGCAGCATTATTCCACAAGAACTTTCATATTTGATGGTCAAAGCTCATCTGTAGCTTCATCTATTTCAGCATGCTGTCTGTACTGACCATCTGGGGAAGGATATTTGACTCTGATATGATGCAAAACACAGGCAGGCAAGACAATGCATTTCTTTTTGCCAGGTCTCTCTCCTTGTAGCACCTACTCAATAAAAACAACCACACGCAGCAAAACAATATAGTCTATGGAGAGCAAAAGACATGAAAGAAAGTGTCATTCATCAGGAGGCCTGCAGTACTGTAGTAAAACAAAATACTTAGTGATCATCTGCCTTCCTGGCCCTGCTGGTCCCAGTTGTTTTCTCCAGTTTATCTTCAGGGTCATGAAGAAAGCTCTAGAACACCTTTGTCCAAGTTAGGAGCAAAACTTTCATGCATAAAAACACACGTTTGCTGCATGCTCCTTCGAGGTTGTCTGCGGCAGCATCCAACAAAAACTACGTGCTGAAACTCTATGGTTTCTATTGGCATCGTAGGGCAACATTTTACAAAAATGTCTAAGTGATAAAGTAAATGTCGAAAGTCAATTTCACTATGACAATACTCTGCAAAAACACTTGTCTGGCCATTAGTTTGTTTGGTCAGATACTGAATTAGTGACACTAATCTTGGGTGTCCTCACTGAAACTGTAGATCAGGGTTCCCTAATAGGTGGCCCGCGGGCCACATCCGGCCCGCGAGAGCCAAACATCTGGCCCGCACCGCTGCACCGACCGACTGGCATTAATGCAGTATGCACACAACTCACCTTTCGGCAAGGTTCGCGCCCGCGCACACACGCACACACACAAACAAACACACATGCTCAGGCTCGCGTACAAAGCTACCGCTGCTCTGTTATTTTGACCTCACCGCACACCGTACACACCGCACGACCTCCCTTCAGATGGAAGTCTTGGAGATGGGAACATCTAATGTGCTCAAAGCACAACACAAGGAGGTTACAGTGAGTGACTTTTGGATCAACGTGGTTCCCCGAGATCGATTCAAAAATACGAGAGCTGTTGCAGTTCTCCTACTCACGATGTTCCCCTCCACGTACATAGGCGAGTCATCATTTTCATCAATGAACTCAATCAAAACGCAGGACAGAAACAGACTCTCCAACGAACATCTCGGACAATGCCTCAGGATTGCCACAACTGAATACCGGCCCGACATCCGACGGATTGCTGCATCCCATCGTTCTCACTTCTCTCACTGAATGGTAAGTGAATCTCCAGCTCTTTCCCCCAAATTAACGATCATGGGTTTATGTGTTTTTATCATATGTATAAAATCTGACAGACTCTCTCTCTCTCTCTCTCTGTGTGTCTCTCTCTTTCTCAGTGTGTCTGTGTTTCTATTCTCTGCCAGGGAGCTTGTGAGGTGCTGACAGGAATTTGTGCCTCAGAATGGGCTTTGAGCCGTTTACTAATAAGCCCACAAACACCGGTTTAAAGTTTTTGCACTGTTGTGCACTGATATTTCATAGGTGGGTTCTCTTAACTCTGCATGTTGATGATTTTCAGGAATGTTTGTGGACATTTTACAGTAGGCTAGTTAACACTGTTCCTTTCCTGTTGAGTGCCACAACTGTTATATATTATATATTTGTGAATATTTTGAATATCAAAATAAATTCCACCTGCTCAACTCTCATTGTCTTTCTTTATGTTAGGCCTCTATTGTTGGTGGTTGTTAAAGTGTAAGAACATGATAAAAACTGTTACATCCACATTGTATTAAAATTGTAATTAAATAACAACAATAATAACGATAGCGGCAGCAACACGATTTATCTGTATAAATGAAATTTTGAAAAAAATGAAAAAAAAAATGGACCTGGCCCTTAGCTTGGAATATTTCACATACTTTGGCCCTTGGGGAAAATTAATTGGGGAACCCTGCTGTAGATCCTCTGTGCTGCCAGGTTGAAAATGTGTGTGAAGCATCCACTTTTTAGAATTTGTAGCTCCTTTACAGCACCATCCATATTAGAAGCACCATCCACTGCCATGGCTACATGAGTCTGGACAAGGCATGGATGTAAACTGTAACTCAAATTTGACTGATTCATGGAGGCATACAACCACAAGGTGGTAATTGTGGTTTGCAGAATTAGTTGCATTTAAAAATATGTTACCACTAGTTACTACTGCAGTTATGCATTTCTAATTTGCAAAAAGAAATGTACTTGTGAGAAGCAGCTGGCTGTGTTCATTGCAGCATGGTACCAGCAATGCATAACATAAGCTCATTGCAGCTGTCCATGTGCAGGCACTGTGATCTATTCCTCAGAGCAGCTCCAGAGAATGCGGGAAGATAGTGATCCGTGAAGGAAGCCATGTTGGAGCCAGTGTAAACACAACCGCAGAGTGCGCTGATTGAAACACATTAGAGCTCTGAGGGATTGTGAGCCCTGATGCTAGCTGTCATTTCTGTGGAACCAGAGCCGCAAAATAGCCATTTGGAACTATACCAGTTAAATCAGCAGGAAAGATAGTGATCATTGCTGGATTTCATGGTCAGTGCCAGAAGTGATTAAAGTGGGGACATTTCAAACTGTGCCCTGCAAAGTGTTCCAATCAGAGCAACTTACTGGCCAGATAAACTATATTACAGTGGTCGACATAATAGCTGTATCTTCTTTTACATGACTTGCCTGAACATGGAATCTGGATTTGTGTGGATACATTTGAAACAAATTATATATTTAAAAAAAAAAGTTTAACTATGAATACTGAATTTAGCTGCACATTAATCACTTTTTAGAGGCGGTTCCTCCTATTAATGTCACTTGTGGCATGAATAAATACATGCTAAACCTCTTGCGCTTATTCAGCACCAATCGATTTCCAACGGCAACAACAACAACAACAACTGGGGGGAGACTTCTGATTCATTCAGTATGGGTAATCTATCACTGGGAAAATGACGCCAGCAATTGGATTTTGCAAAGTGGCACTGGAACATTAATATCTGGCTGTAAACCTGTAAAAGGAAGCAGTGTCTTACTTTATACATTTCTGTAAAAAGTAAGACACAAAGTAAGACATTTCAGGCTGCATAAATAATGTTAATGTTGGCAAAGACATTTTTCTTGTCAATTATGTAAAGGTTACCTGAAACATTCATCTATTTGAACCGAATGAGTTCTTGTTACTTTGGTAGAGTTTTATATTATGGGTTGCGTACTTAAAAAAAACTAAAATTGTAAGAATTACAATAAGTGTTTGACTGGAATTTGCTTAAGGCAACTATCATGGCCAGGTGGTGAGTTCTTGGAGTGTTTGCTGGTTGCCTCCAGGAAGTCACTGCTCAGTCAACGAACTATTGTAGCATGTAACTTCCCGTGCTGGTGGAGGGCAAAATATTTCACCTTTCATAGAGCCAGGCTAGCTATGTAATTCAGAGTTAGGTAAAGCCTTAGTAATTTCAATTACTGATCCCTACTTTGTCATTTGGCTGAAAAATAGCAGAGTCTAGGGCAGCAGACGTTCACCAACTCCCTGACATTGGCCAAAAGCCAACTGTCGGCGAGGTGTGTCTTTAGGTAATGGTTAGGTAATGGGAAGGATTGGAGCAACGCATGTGTAGTTGGGCAGATCCTCCAGCAGGGGTAGGGTTGGGATACAGACACTGGCTCAGATAGAGGGATTGGTTAGGGGTCTGAGGGGTGCCCCCTTATTGAGTGTGAGAAAAGAGCACTGGAGATGGTGTAATTGGAGGGAGTAGGAGCAAGACAGGCCAAGGTAGTGTTGATGAACTGGAGGAATCTTTTGCAGTAACCTTTGTCTGAGTGGATGGGTGGGTGAGATAAGATAAGACAGATGAGATACTTTATTGTCCGTTTTCATAGAAATTTGTCTTGCATCCACAAGCTCTCAGCAATCAACAGAATAGCATAAAAGTTAATAAAAAACACATCAAAATATCTAGTTGGTCTGATTGGTAAGGTTGCCTCCCAGCAGTCATCCAAAAGACTATACAATAAGCGACCATGTGCCCCTCCAACAAATACTGTTTTGTGAGAAACTTATCCACATCATAGACATTATACATTCTGAGAAACCCCTGTCCAGTCACAGTATACATGATATAATTCCAATCTATGTTGTGTTGCTGATTCCTGGTGGTTGAACGAAGTGTGTATTGGGGCCTAGGTTGTGTGAAATATCCACTGTAGATGTATATAACAAACATCATCAATCAAGGATAAAACTCAACAAAAAAAATCTTCATCTGGAGGAATGGAGGGCTCACTTTGTTACCAAAGTCTTTGTTTAATTAACTCTAAATAATAAAAGTAAATAAATAATGTAAGTTAGGGTTTCAATAGTTGAATTAAGTAATAAATGATGGATAAAACAGAGTAAAAGACGTCCACAGTACTTACACAACTGGGTCCAATTCGGGCAGCTCTGGATTTATCTGCAACAGAAAAACTACAACTGTATATTCACTGTGTGCAAGGTACTCATTTGAGAATGTGCTTTTCAAAAACGCTCCAATTCAGTCAGTGATATTCCTCACGAAAGCTTCCCTTCAGGTATATTAGTTATATCCTTTTCTAGCTGTGGTCTTGCAGTCTTAATATTTTAATGGAGAAATAGAAACTGTCTTCAGAAACTTTTGCTGGTTTTAAATGGAAACTGAGCAGGATCTTGGACAGAGTTCATTGCAAAAACTAGCACTGATATTGTGTGTGATGAAAGTATCCTGAGCTGGCAACACCACTGCGTCTATTTCCTCTTCAAATTCTGCATTTTCTCTCTTCTGTGATTCCTGTTTCTGTTTTTCCTTTTTTTTCTTGTCTCATCAGTTGCTAGCTCTTGTAGACTAAACGTTGACATTTTTCTCAGGCCCGAGGACTCTGATCAGAATATTCATAGACTATTGATTATTTCAGCTCGGGAAATGGAGACTGCCCCTCCACACTTCTTTGGTTTTACACACCCCTTCCTCAATCTTGTATTAATGTGTCTGTGAAGGGAGAGAGAGCTTAAAGGTTAATTGATAGAAAGAAGTAGTGGCTGAGAAAGAAGTGGATGAAGCTGGTCACTGGAGTTTATTAGCAGCTCCAGCTGTCTACCAAACTGATACTGTGTGTATGTGTGTGTGTTAATTTTAGATGTTAGATGCAGTCTTAGTTTTGCCATGATTTCCATTCATATTAGAAAAAAACTTAATCAGTAGCATATTTGAATTAATCTGCAGCCTCCCTCAACAAGCAACTAACAGACAGCCAACATAACTGTCTTTATATGGCTGTGGCACGTTTTCAAGCTAGAGCCAAGGTAGTGGTATTTTACAGTACTCAACAAAGTGAGGCATCCATGGTACCAATCATGTGATAGTACCTTGGGTGCGATTAGAAATACTCACGAGTGCCAGACTCTGGCACAAATGGGACTGTTCCTAAATTTGAAGTATTGTTTGAATGTACTGTTGGGTAATCCAACACCCTTGGTGTGGCAGAGTGCACTGTGGGCGCTCTGTCCCGTGGGAAAAGAGCAGCAGAGTGTCAAGCGGAACGTGTGATGAACTTAACCATTTGCTAATTCATGTAGAAATAGAGTACTCTGTTACTTCAAACAACAGTGCCTTCATTTTAGTGTGTGATTAAACTGCTTGTCAGGTGGATGGAAGTTTTTACTTACATTTCTAACAAATTTGCAACCGCAATTTATGAGAAAAAAAAGTATTTTGTGTGCATAAAAAATTCATAGATCTTTAAGTCAAACCTGTAAATTGGTAGCAAAAACTAAAGTGTTGCATAAAAAATTTTGCTCTGTGTATATACCACATCAAAGATGTAGAATGTGACATACACACTCTACTATTAAAAGAGACAGACTTTTCCAGCTGGATTTCCAAACAGCTCTGTAATTACAGTTGACAAACTGCTTTAAAATGTCAGAGAGCAGTGAAGCATATGACAGGACTGGTAAGGAGGACAGACTCACAGCACACCCGGGGACCTTTGCAGAAGTCCTCTCCTCATTACATCCATCCCTTAATGCTGCAGCCTTTTGTCAATAAGGCCATTGAGTTGTCAAAAAATGTTCTTGCAGTTTTGAACGGATAAAAAGGAGTCTCAGCTGACACATGCAGTGTGTTTGTGTGTGGAGTTTAAGTGAACGTCTGCCTGGATCGATCACAAAGGCAATGTAGGATAAAAATGGCTCTGTCTGTGACATGAAGGCTTCATGTATGAGCCCAATCAAGGGGCGACTGATCCAAAGCATTTTTCAGGGAAACACATAAAAGCACACAGATAAAGAATCAAAACAAATTTTATGATGCAGTGGCAAATGTATGTTGCAGGAAGATAAAGTCAGCTTATTTAAATTATTCTGGTGAATGTTATACTAGAGGTTATCATCCATTTCATTTAAAAGCTGTCCTAAGCACCTGTAATAAAATTCTTTTCAAAGAGGAACTGGATAGCTTGAAGCCAGTTTTACAGGTCAGGTCTACACACTTAAAGCAACATTTTCAGAGTCTGTGTGGTTGAATAAACAGAAAAAGAAAAAAAAGGTTGGATAAGTGCTAGGACATATGCCCTATCGACAGGAGGCAGTTTTAATAATACTCTCTACAGTACCTGACATCAATTTCCTAAAATTAATGTCTTTCTAATATGTTAACTTAATTCCTGCGTACCACTGGGTTTCGCTTTCTGACCAGGTGACAAAACTGCAAAATGTTTAGATTAAAAACTTAGCCAGAAAAGAAGAAAAGTAAAAAAGAGACAAGAAAATGACCTGAATAAAATTCTAAAAAATACTTTCAAAATAAAAAAAAACTGAAATTCTAATTTTCTTTTTTTCTGTAACATAACTTGAAGTATAATATTAAGATAGTAATTAGTATAGTTTCAATATAGTTTTCTTTGCATGGACATTCCCTAGTTAAATATCATTTTCTTGTCATCTTTCAGCTCTTAAGATTCCCTTTCAACTTTCTTAACATACATATGCTAGTGAAAGGTATCTGAATGCAGCACAAGAAAACTGATGTTGATTCAGGTGTTAAAGGTTATCCATGATTTAAAAAACAACTGCAATGAAATGACTTTCTGTTAGGCTCGAATTTGGGAAGTACTGGATCTGTGGCATGCTGCTTCTCCTGTTTGGTGTCCTCTTCTTTCTTCCTCACCCTATCATCACTCACCGCTCTCCCTCAGTCTCTCTGCCCTTAACCTTTTCTCTACCATCATCTTGAATATACTGTAGACAGCATCAAATGAATTTCTTAGTGAGTCTCCAAAATATTTTGTAGCTGGAGGAGTAACTTTTTCCCCATTTGAGCGGGTCATAAAATTATTATGAATCTACGTTTTCTTTTTTCTTCCCAGCCCTAAAAAGAAATTATTACCCAGAAAGCAGTTTGTGCAGAGCCTCTAGCTCTTCTTCAAGCCACTGTCTCAGGGAGTGGGAGTGAATCAGCCCATGAGGGATGGTATTCTTGACACAGCTGTGTGCATGGTTGTATTGTCGATTTATGAATATTAATTGAGGTTTGACACTATTATTGCCTGAAATGCATGCTGAAAGATGGCATCTTGCCCGAATCATCTACACAGCAATAAAAACTTAAATTGGAGTGCTGCGCCGTATTCTTTATCTATGATTGATGCACTTTGCCGTGACTGAAAATAGAATCTTAGAATCTGAGGACAAAATAACCCACCTGAATGAAAGCACATCCTCAAAGCATTTACTACCATAACAACATATCAATATTAATCCAATTAAGGCAGTTTTCTTTGGTTGGTTTTGCTTGATTAACAGGCTTCTTTATACTTAACCATGAAGTGCCCCTTTGGCCACTAGGGGGCAACACAACAAGCTGTGCAAAACTGGCTCATTATCATCACATGACGATGATATGATGAAAGTGTCAGTGGTTCTTCAGTCCGATAATAACTTGGGGTTAAACACATACAAGAGACTGCATATGTGTGCATGTGTTGCTGCAAAGACTGGTCAGACGATGCAATATGATCCAGAAAGCTAACATTAGGCTATAAGCAAACTACACCGCAACTTAACATCCCAACCATAACAAGGCTGTAAAGCTGTGTTTACCTTAATCATGTTCTGTAGTCTCATTTAGCCACTCGTTAGCAACAGCCTTTTGTAAGACAACTTTCCACCAGTGGAGTATTTACTAATTCATTTTATGTTGAAGGAGAAAACGTGAAAATCTTTTACGGTACTGTTAACCACAGACCTTGTTTAAGGCATTTAACCAAAAACCCATTCAAAGAAAGCATTGATGAGGGAACCTGGAGTGCGAAAATGCTAACTCATTTTTAGCATTAGCTAAAAAAAATAGCTATTTATCTTGATTACATTTATAAAATTATGTTACAGAATCTAATATCTAATTCTCTTCTTCCATTTTAAAAAAAGTACCTTAATAAAGATTTTCAGGTAATTTTCTTGTACTTTTTTACTCACTTTTTTTTTCAAAGAAATGAGTTGAGGGAATCTGGAGTGCAGGTTTTAGGACTTATGCCTGCACCACTCTGTACAAAGAGATCTGTCCTTTTTTTTTTTGTCTGAATTCGGTCTTAGTTAACATTTTTCATCATTGGAACTGTTCAGTAGTTTAACTCCTCAGACTGATAAACAAAAACTTTTTCTGGTGGTACAAAAATGAAACGATTTGAAATTAAAATTTCCCCTTAAATTGTAACTTTCCTCTCGAACACTAAATGATTTTTAAATATTTTCTGAAAGCAGGTTATTTTCTAGCCCTAAACATCATTTAAAATTCCACAAGATCTGTAAATTTTAATAGCACTGACTGTAAAATGATTGCGTTAGTTAAAGGACACTCGAATGCTCCATAGGGCTGAGGGGAAATACAGATTATCCTCTGGTGGTTTCTTACTTCTCATTACACTTAATCATTTGAGCCTTTGTATCAAGATTAGATTAGATTAGGACAGCATTGATGTTGGGAAAAAAGATATATTCAAAACAAAAATATTGACCAAGAAGGTGTTGCCAATCTGAATCCAAGACTACTCCAAAGTCCTGAAAAGTTGCCTTTTTGATGATTCAGGGTTTTCCAGGGTTGTCTATGATATCTATTAAAAATCTGGTTCCTTTGCTGACATGCAGCCATTAAGGAGTCGGGCCTGATGATGCCTTTTAGGTCGACACCTTCATTTTTAACAGACATATAAAAAGTCTATCTGAGGCAGCCCAACAGGCGTGAAATGTGAGAGGAAGACATTCGAGGACAGGAAATGCAGAGGACTCAAATTACACCCCTCATCGCTTCGCTAGCTACCACTCCTTAGCACAGTCGCCGCTCTCCCAGACACCAAAATGCCTTTTAAACCGTCATTTAATCCCACCTAATGAATTAGAATCCCCCTTTTCTCTTTGCTGGGTAAGTAGGGCTTAACGGTAATTGAATGGGTAGCCCTATTCTGCATAATTTTTCTTATGAAAAGACGGGGGGGCGGGGGTAAAAAGAAAGATGTGTGAATTTAATGTGAGCTTACTAAGAGGAAACTGGCCTTGAGTCCACAAAACGATCTTAAGAGGAGGGGCGGGGGCTGCTCAATTCCTGCCTGAACCACCCCTTTGCTGACCTTTCTGAAATGGACTTTAATGCATAAAGTGGAATAAAGCAGAATTAATCATGTGCAGGGACTAGGTCATGGACAGGGGTGTAACACAGATGGCTGAGTGGCACTATTGGAGTGCGTGTGTGTATGGGGGGGTAATCAGACCCCAAACACACAGTCACGCGCACACACACACACACACACAAACACACCCATAGGCATAATTTGCATTCTTTGTCAAACAAAGGTGCAGACAAGGTGAAGACACACAGATAGCTCTCCCCTTTAATGGCCCTGTTGGGTTTGAAGAGTCTCAAAGGTTACTACTGCAGCTAAGTCATTTCAAGACCTTTGTTTGGCTTTTCCGTCGACTGACATGCTAACCTTGTGTGTGATTGTGTGGCTGCGTGTGAGTGATTTTTTTTTTCTGCACATGATTTTAACAGGGTGCTTGTTCTTCTGTGTGTGTGCTTCTATTCTCTCTCTTCATCACACACAGATACTGATAGTATGTACAAACTGTACTGTGTGAAAGCATGTGAGAGTGTTTGCTATGATGATTGCCTTTCAAGTTTAAACTTGATAACCTGAACCAGCAACACTTTCATGGAGCAGACCATACATTTAACAATACATTTAACAAAGGGCTAATAAACACTCTCTGATTGCATTTAATTAATATTTGTAGAATTTTTATGTGACCATCTTTACCTTCCTACTATGGCAGTGGCATAATGTTGCATTCATGTGATGTCTGAAGGTAGTTTCCTGGTTAGAAAGTTTTTCTTCCGACTTTGTTGTGTTCATGAGTTTTTTTCAGAGGCTGTGAGTTGGAAGCAACATGGAAGCTACAAAGAGGATGGGTTGCATTTTAATGCTAAGAAAGTTTAAACAAGAGGTTGATAGTCTGGCTGTTTTCAGTTTATTCATATTTTTTAATATGTTTTTTTTATTTTCTATATATCTTATATATCATATTTTTATATTTTTTCATATTTAATCTAGGTCACTCTGCATGGACAGCAGTTAACATTAATACATTATTACACTTTACATGTAATCAAAATTGATTTTTAATACACAAATTAATAGAAAAATTTTGTAGCATCGACCAAACACTGACTTTTACTGCCACGTTTATGCATTTATGACGTCAAGTGTGTTATAAAATAACTTTATTATCAGTGTTAATATACTCGCCTGACATGCTTTATAGTTTAAAGTTTGATTGCTCGCTGCAGCTAACAGATGCATATACTAAAATGTAGTAATGATAACTACTAGGTGTAATGTCGTGCAAACATCACAACTCGGCAACTCAGGTATCATCGAAATTTTCAATTTCCTACTCGTAATTACAACTCTGGAGGGCTGCTCATGTGCTCGTAACTCATAAATATGGTACATACAATATTTCCAAGGAGCATGTGAAGGCAGCATTATCCCCCAACTCTCCTTCTGATGCTACCCCTACCCCTTAACCGCCTGATTTTCATGCAGATGTGAGTGTTTTTCTACACCATATATGTGCCCCTGTTCTACCCATCAGTGACTTTGTTGCCTAATCCCAACCATCATGACGTCTGAGCTGGTTGCAATGTGTTCATGTTGAGTAAACATAACGATGTGCAGCATCATCACAGCATGTGCATTAGTTGACATCACAGTAAACGTAACCAGCACCATCCTGGAGCGCAAACAGCTGATGCAGAGGAATACCAAAAACGTCAAAAATAGAAAAAAAAAAAATAAATAAATAAAAATAAATGTTCACTGACAAAGCGGCGCAATGTGACAAGTTGGGAAGACAATATGTTGAACAGGCAGACTAAGTATGGAGATGATCAGTATTATAAAAATAAGCAGAAAACATTCATTGCAATAGTGTTTCCTGACTTACCTTTATTTTAAAATATATTGTCTTAGTTTCACATGTATGAAATGTTCGAAACATGTTCATTTAAAACATGCTGCCTAACCAAATTATTTGAAGAGTGCATGGTTACTTTCTGATTTGCGGCTTTGGGTTGCGCTGTGGATCTTGTGTCGCTTAGTTGGGTTGCAGAACTTATTGGTCATATGCGTGGGCGGCATTGCACACCACAGTGCCAGAGTGGTCTTTAAAATCAGACCCTTGAAGCATTTTGCTTTGGGATTGTTTTCAAGGCAGAATTTTACACATGGGAATGTATACAAGATGTGCGTGGTGTAATGCATGGAATAATGAAGGAATATGTACAATAATTGGACCGTGATCACAGAGATGTACTCTTACATATTTCTTTTAAATGCAAACAGTATAACGCCAAAGCTAATTATATTAAAGGCTGGCTTCCAGGTGAGTGTGTGTGTGTTCTCGGCTGCGTGTGTGAGTCAGTGCTGTTAACTTCTCAGTATTCAGGTGAACAGCTGAGGCAGTTGGCTGTAAGTGAGCAGGGCTGCAGGTCTATCTCTCCTCTGATCCACTGAAGCCTCGGGGTTAGAGACATGAGTAGAGGGCTCACCGCTGTAGCTTTGAGACCCAGTCACTCTCCGTGGGTGAGAAAAGCTGGACTGAACCCAACAGGAGGCGAGCAGGGAAGGCTGTAACACTTCAAATACTGTGTAAGGGTTATAACCAACCTCTCAACACAAAAGAGCCACTCTGGTGTGAATGTGAGCGACTGAGAAAGGAAAGGCGAGTCAGTGAGCATGAGGGGAACAAGAGAATGGGAAAGAGAGAGAGAGAGAGCACATAATGAGAACAAGCAGGAAGAGAGAGGGAGAATCAAAAGTCATAAAGAATAAATCAGAGAGCTAAATGAACAAGGGAGTAAATGAAAGATGAGAAGGTGAGAGAGAACAGAGTGTGTCAAGAAAAGAAAGTCTGTCAGTTAAAAAGAAAAAAAAAGGCAATAAGACACACTAAGAAGGAAGGAGGAGGTGAGCAAGGAGAAGTGAGCGCTCAGCGTTCAAAGTAATGGCAGCACAGCGACCTTACTGCGGTGCTGCTCCGCACTGTGTCTGTGCACTCTGAGAAGTAACGGTTCCAAAAGCATGAAGAGCTGAAGCTCTACCCTAAACTATTTGTTTGGTTTTTTTTTTTTGTTTTAAAAGAAAGGGTTCTTTAACCCTCTAAAACCTGATCAACTGCAGTTCTTTTGTGTTGCGCTAAGACGCCTTTCACAAGCATTTAAACCTGTGAAACCCAAGGAAATCAGTTTGCTTAATTGTGGAAATGTGATAAAGGCAATGACGAACTTGCCAAGAAATGTCCCAGAAATTGCAAGAGATTGAAATGACAAGAAAATGAGAACAGTTGCTGCGTAAACGATCCCTAAGAAACCAACTTTCCACCCTAGAAGGTGAAATGGCTCTGGGTAAAAGGATTCCCTGTAGAACCTCTCAGAGGGGGGTCGAGATGGGACCTTTCAGAGATGAGTCAAGGTATCACCCTCTATGTTGGGTTCTCGGTAGAACCCTCTAAGATACTTCTATGTGGAACCTTTACAGATGTTCTACCAAGAGCTGAAAGGGTTCTCCTGTGGGGACAAGCCTTACACTAGAACCCCAAATGGTTTTTGTTAGCAACTTTATTTCAAGTACTGTGTGTGTGTGTGTGTGTGTGTGTACATTTGTAAGTGTGTTTTTTTTTATTCACTAAATGCATTTGTGCATTTTTATATGTATGTGGATAAAGGCGTTGTTGTTGTTGTGTGTAACCTGTATGGGCGCCTTTTCATGCTTGTGTGTGCATGTGTGTACATGTGGTCAGCCGCAGGCATGTATTCAGTGTGTGTGTGTGTGTGTGTGTGTGTGTGCGTGTGTGTTTAAAGCTATTAACTAGCAGCAGTGAGTGTGCAGTCGGATGGGAGGCTCGAGCAGCGATCCTCCTCCTCATCCGCCTGCCACCACAGATCAGCGCCGCCCTCGCCATCAGATGTGACAGCCACAACCGTCAGATTCCACGCTAAAATAGCCACCATACGGCTGTTACAAGCCCCGGTGACAGAGCTCTGCTTACAGCGTCTGACAGCATCACATTTCAACACCGGCCAAAGACACAGAGGGGAGAGAGGAGAGGAGGGAGCCTAGGAGAGAGAGGGAGGCGCAGGAAGAGAAAATTGTCAGTTCAGATGTTTAAAGTAGTGATCTTTGACCAGGCCATAACAGTGACGCTGTAAATGAGCAGTCATACTTTGGTTAGTTAAAGTAAACGTCTGCTTGATGCTGCACTGTTTACCACGCATGTTGTGCATGTCCTGAGAACAATGTTGGCCAAATAAAAGCATATAGGCTCTCTCTTGCTAAACACAAAATGCTGGCCAAAGAAACCAGAACACATATTTCAGAGCTGCAGCTATTGTTGACAGCAGAAAATAAGAGCGCATGGTTAAACTTCCCACAAAGAATATTACGGAAGACTTTTGGTGGCTCTTAGAACTTTTAAACAGTGCTGTAAAATACACATTAATGTTGTTTTTTTTCTTCACAAAAATACTGCTGTAAACACAAACACAATAGATCTATTTACAGTAGAAATACAGTACGATAAGTATATTGGCTGATTCAATCATAATGCACTGGACCAAACCTGCTGTGAGCCGAATGCCAGGAAAAATATAAATTCATGCAAAGGGCATCTGGAAAAGCAGTAATACAGGAAAAATGGAGGGTACCGTCTTCTAATAGGGCACCCCTTACAAAAGCTTGTATCTAATGGCTTTAATAATGGCTACTAAATCATTTATTAATGCATTTTTTATGACTCAGTAATAAGCTATTAAGGCAGTAAATCCCCTTTGATGTTGTTTCTCTTTGATAATAAGCAGTTGTTTATATACCATTAATAGATAAGTTGTTAATTAATAGATTTTGTTTGGATCCCCTGTGGCACATCAATCAAATGGATATTTCCACAGCCTTGCAACCCAAAAGTTGGTTGAATTTATGGGTATCTATTAAGCATTACTCAACAGTCTGTTAACCCTTTAACGGCATCAGTTTTCTTGTGCTGTTTTCCAATGTCTTTCATAAGAATTTCTGAAACCTTATAAAATTGGTTTGATTTCCTTCAAATACAAATATGGGCACCTTGGCAAGAATATTGTGCAATCATAGTGTAAAGGTGACAAAAAATGACCTGAAATTTTAGCTAGGGGGAAATTGAAAATTAATGGTCTCCGTGGAGGCAACAGGTTCACGCCTCTGCATCAGTCATTAATTCTTATTAATGGACCCCTGGCCTGGGATGTTGCATATAAACCCATGTTACATAGTAGAAGCTGGTAAGGGTAACACTCTCTATGAAGCCCATGCCTATAATGCATTATAATACATTTTGTACATACTTAGAATGTATTATAATGCCTCTATTGTGTGGTATAATCATAGTTATAAGTACTCATGGTTATTTTTAATGCCTTTTAAAATAATCATAACACATGATAATGCCAATGTCGATAATGAATTATGAACATACACATAATGTGTTATAGTGTGCACATTGTTAAAAGCATGTATTTATATGCTTATTACTATATATCAATGACACTCATGTATGTTGTACTTTCTTATGTCTTATGTGGTTTCTTTTTAACCCGTACCTGACCTACTTTTTAACACTTTTAACAGCTTTGCTGTCCGATTCCCTCTGTGGGGAATGTTACAAAGCATTCTGAATATTTATAAATGCTTATAATTATGCACACATATAATACATTATAAGAATGTTCACAGTTCATTGTAGACACTGGCGTCATAATGAGTAATGATTATTTCCATAAGGCATTAGAAATAACCATGAGTGTTTATAACTGTTATTATGCAGCACTAGAGGCATTGTTAAAATACATTATAAGTATTTTCATAATGTGTTATGATGCATTATAGTCATGAGCTTCATCGAGAGTGTTACCCTTACGAGCTTCCACTTTGTAATTTGGATATTTATGCAACATCCCAGATGAGGGCTCCATTAATAAGAATGAATAACTGATGCAGAGGCATGAATCTGCTGTCCAGACATGGGCTTCATAGAACATGTTACTATACAAAGAAACAGTTTGTCATTTCATCTTTTGGCTAGTGGTTTTTAAAAAAATATATTAAAAAAGAAAAAAATCAAACAGCACTGAAATGGCTTAAATGCAGAGAACAAGATATAAAAGGAAGCTGGTCACCCACAGCGTCCGCAGCATCTCCCCTCCGACCTTTAAAGCCTCCTCTGAGCCCTCTCCCAAACTGGATCCCTTAAAGCTACGTTGCATCTCTTGGGAATTTTGTCCAGAGCAGGTGCACTCTGTAACTCGTACAGTCTTTATTACTCCCATATATCCAGATCCTTCAAGCCACCAAATGCTGCTGATTCTAACTTTACCGTCTCAAATGTTCCATGGCTCTCCTTTAAAAAGCTCAGCAGTGTCTCCTCTGCAGACCTGTGGACCTGACACTGACTTATGCTCCCACAGAACTCTTTTAACCACCACAGCATTCACATTCACATTCTTTTATCCTGGTAGGATAACTTCACTGGATTTTGACTTTTGTCCAAGAAAAACATTTTCTGCCATCCCAGCTAGCAACTTGTGGTTCTTAAAACATTCTGAGAATGGTACAACACAACCAATGCAATATTTGGCTTCCTGAGTAGATAATTTGTGCTGTATTTTTAGCTTCTCTGTTCTTTGTTGTGGTAGATGGTCCAGCATTATAACATAAAGGTAACACCCATCCTCCAGTTCCCCATGGTTAAAAATGTTAGTTCTGTCAGCACTGTTGCCATTGTAAGCACTGTTTGTGCTGTTAGCACCTTTAGCTGCGAGCTACCCAGCTAGCA
Source organism: Plectropomus leopardus (assembly GCF_008729295.1). Classification (NCBI taxonomy): domain Eukaryota; kingdom Metazoa; phylum Chordata; class Actinopteri; order Perciformes; family Serranidae; genus Plectropomus; species Plectropomus leopardus. Next base: position 1,186,880 of record NC_056470.1, on the reverse strand, counting down.
GGGAACATTCACAAAACATTGGCTAATATACCTACAACCTACAATCATTTCAATCTAATGTTTAAAGAGTCTTTTAATGATGTTTAAAATTTCAATTAATGTTTCTATGAGGCTAAATGCTGACTAAGACGTGACTTTTTAATTGCAACATTCTGAGGATGTTTTGTTGATGTTGAGAGGTGACAGACCATACAATATGCTTTCATAAAATGTTTCCACAGTGTTTCATGAGAACAAAGAAACAACATTTTCAAAGCAACATTCGGATAATGTTATTCAGGATGCTCCTGAAGCCCGAGATTACACATGTAGAAAAAACACAATGTGGGAAAAAAACAACAAAAAAGCTTTTTTTTACATTGCACTGTACCATCCTCAAAATGTTTTTAGAACCAAAAATTGCTTGCTAGGTATCGGCTTAACCACCTTTATGTTTAGAGCCCTTTGCAGATAACCTCTGAATCACATATGCACTTCGAATATCTTGTAGGGCTCCTTTATGGAAAGCTAAATTAAAAATTTACTTTTAATTTTACATGTGCAACTATTAAATTACCAAAAACCTAACAGCTAAATCTTCAATGGAGATTACAGTAAGAGCAGTGAAAATAGAAATTTATGTCTTTTCAGGACTGTCTTGTAGATGCAAGAAGCATTGGTGAGAAAAACATGAGGGGGAAAATCTGACCAAACACTGTCCATGGAGCTCAGAGTGCATATGATGAAATTTAAAAAGAGCTTCACCTACAGTACCACCAGAGATTGATCTCTCCCTTTCAAAGAGCTGCACTCAGACCTGCTCAGTTAACACCCAAGTCATCGTCTCTTCCCTTCCACGAGTACTGTATCCTCTCCCATTCAACCAGTCCTGTGTAAGGTTATCTATAATGAATGAGATGTGTGGGAGAGACACCGCACATATTAATAAAGCTTTACCTTCCATATGTGGAGGGTAAAGAAAAGAGACTGTGCAGCCAAGAAAACTACGGCCACTGAAGAAATCTTAAAATGACCTGAAATTTGGCATCGTGAATAAATAAAAGCTAAATTAAAACTAATTAAATATTAGATGTAAACAGCAGCATCGTCTGTAAATACTGTTTACCTGTTTCTTTATTCATGAAGGCGCTCAACTGTTATGTAGACATTGCATGAAATCCCATCTAGTAATATTTGGTTCTAGAAATGTTCTGTGAACAATAAAATGCAACCAAGATATAAGGGACAAGCTATAAGGTAGATTTATTTGTCATTTTTGAAATGTAGTTTAAAAAAATGAAATAAAAATGTGTCCCTAAATCCTGCTACATTTGCTGCAACCACTGAATGTTTCAATAATGTTTTTCTAAAACTTTGGACAAGAATCTCTGTAAACATAAATATATATATATATATATATATATATATATATATTTATGTTTACAGAGATTCTTGTCCAAAGTTTTAGAAAAACATTATTGAAACATTCAGTGGTTGCAGCAAATGTAGCAGGATTTAGGGACACATTTTTATTTCATTTTTTTAAACTACATTTCAAAAATGACAAATAACTTCCTTTGTTCTCATTTAATGTTGTGAGAATGTTTTATAGAAAGAACATTCTGTGATTTGTCACCTCTCAACATCACCAAAACATCCTCAGAATGTTGCATTTAAAACATCTTAGCAACATTTAACCTTACAGGGACATTATTTGAAATGATGAACATCCTTAAAATGTTCTTTAAACATTAGATTAAAATGTTTTCTTTCAAACATTAGTGCAACTAGTAGGGAACATTAGCCACTATTGTGGGAACACACAATAATACATATACAATATTCCCTGCTAGCTGGGATAGTGCTGTGAAAGAAGATGATGGGAAATCCTGGCTCAAAGTAGCAGCAAACAGGAGAATGTTTTCTCCCTTTTCTTCTCTCCATCCATTCATTCTTCCATTCTGTGTGTCTCCAGGGCGCGCTGCTCACAAGACAGAGTGTGTGGAGAAGAGGACTTTGTGTGCCCCTCGGTAGATACTGAGAGTCTATGAATGGGTCAAAGGTTGTTAATGAATGTTGTTTTCCTCCTCCGCTGATACTGTCCTATTGCTGAGCCCTTGTGTTTAAAGCTGTCAAGTGGCAAGCCAAAACCATTACGGCCTTGGGATAAATACTGAACATTCACAGTAATCCTACGTGTGTGTGTGTGTGTGTGTGTGTGTGTGTGCATGCATGCTTTTGCTGCTCCTGCAGAACCTCGCACAAGGGGCCGGTGTTGTCAAAGTCACTGGGCAGCATTTTGAGGACAAATAAACTGGGTTAAGTCAGGAGAAATCTGATGCACAAGTACACAAACAACACACACACACACACACACACACATGCACACACACTCATAGGGAAGCAGGAAATGCCTGGGTGTGTGTATAAATACCCACATCATCAACAGAGCTGTGGAAGACAGTGTCTGAGAGTGTTTTGGAGCTTTGTGCTCATAAATCATACTGAACAAGAAAGGGAGAGCGAGAGAGAGACCAGTGGAGGATATGCGAAACTCACTTGGCTAGCTGGTTTTTAGTATTTCAAACCTCCCCCATATTCCACTTTTCTCTTCCTACAATCCTTTTTCCCTTTCACCCTCCCCTGTCTGCCTTTTTCCACGTCTTTTCCTATCCATTTTCACCCTACCTTTCATCATCCTGGATTATTCCCTCCCATTCCACTCCTTGTCCTCTAACCCTCCTCTACTCTTCCTCTCTCCACTCTCATTGTCTCTCAAGCCGTCCACTTCCTTTTGCCGTTTTTTCTCCTCTCCCTCCCTTGCACAACTGATAGCAGGTACAAACCAGCCCAGCCAAGCACCAATCCATCTCAACACAGACCTGCAATCTCTGATATCCGGATTTACCCCTCGCCTCCCCCGTCCGCTCCTTCGCTTACCTGCACCAGTCGTCCTCCCCGCCCTCCATCACCATACCTCAGCTCTGCCCCCATCCTTCTACTGCTGCTCTCCACTTCCCTCTTCCATTATCCATTAATCTCCTCCCCTGCACCCTCTGTTCTTGCCATCCCTTTACAGTCAAGCAGAGATAGTAGACATTCCTTGTCTGTCCGGCACACATCCATCTCCAGCCAGAGCACCAATCTGCTCAGAAACAGAAAACACCAAAGATCACATTCAAATTAATAGGTGCTCCAAAAAGAGTGAAATCACCTAAACTAACAGAGGAGGGGGACTCAAGTCACATGACTTGACTTGAGTAAGGCCACATTTAGCCAAAAGTCTCTCCTTTGCATTTTTAAAAACATCCCCATTCATATGATAAAGTAAGGGTCCCTGTGTCTTGGAGGCGGACTGGGCAGTTTTATCAGGCAGCTGGCTGACATGGGAAGGTCGTTAGCTTGACTACGCTCACCTGGGCCTTCCCAGCTATGTAAGCGGGCAAGGTGTCCCTTCTTTCAGCAGACATCCACCCTGCATTGTTGGTTTTGGTGTGGTTAGTTTGGTTTATTAATTTCCGTATGTCTTAATTTAATCGATTATAATTGTGTAGACTCCCTCCTTGTCACATTCACTGGGCCAGTGTATGACATTACTTTACATCATGTGAGGTGCAAACGCAGTGTTTTGCAGTGACTGTGCTGAAATATCCCTGGGAATTTTCCCCATAATGGTCACGGGGGATCATTATTTACATAAAACTGTACATACCAATCTAAAAGTAATACCATAACAGCAAAAACATTCATTTTGTTTTCCTGCAGAAATCTAAGGCTTCTGTTTCATCCTGTTGTACACTCCTAATGATGTCAGTGCACTAACAAATGTGTGGTGAAAAAACACATGGTGGCGCCAGATGAGGCAAATTTGTGAATCCTAGGACAGCATTAAATATGCATAAATCTGGGCTTTAATAAAACAGAGTTATGTTTAAATTCACCCCCTGTACAATGGTCACGGATGTTTAAATTAACATTGGAGACCAAAACCATTTTTTCTCCTTTTTTTGTACCATGCTGTAAACATATTCAGTTCTGTTGTAAAGATATTTTAACATGGGAGTCTATGGTGATTGACTCGCTCTTGGAGCCAGCCTTTAGTGGCCAGCAGGGGAGCTGCAGTTTTTGGCACTTTTGCGCTGGTTTCATTGTTTAGCCCTGGAGGTTGGCACTTAGATGTGATGTACATGCTTTATAATGAAACAGACTCATCCATGCAGAACTATGGCTGTGCTCTTTGTGAAGTCTTGTTTGTTCAACAACTGATTTGCAGTTTTTGTGAAAAGAAGATCTCATTAGAACTGGACAAAAGACTACTAAAGAAATGTAAAGGGAATGAGATGAGGGAGGAGCACTGTAATATAAGCTTAATTGTCCAACAGGTGAGATAGAGAGACATACAGAGAGAGTGAGGAAGCAGAGAGAGCAAGAGTGAGTTAAGGTTAGAGAAAGGCACTTTGTATTATCTCAGAGGCTCAGCCCTGGCTGTGCCCAAGGCCTGCTGTATCGCACCTATATCTCAACAAACTCTCCCAGCCAGGCCCTGCAGCCTTTTCATCATCAGCCAGCATATGGCTTCTCATAATGTCCTCAGGAGCACCCCCAACCCCGGCTTTCCCACCTTTCTCCTTTATAATAGCCTCAGTCTGCTCCGCTCTATCATTCTGCTAATATTTTGTTCATTTTTCGGGAAGTGGATGTGCACCTTAAAGAAACTTTTGTTCTGGAGATAAAAGTGTTTCTATTAGGTCTGTTCATGACTGGCACAGGTAGTTTGACTGCACTCTTAATCTGGCAGCTCATATGTCTAACGGCAGTGTATCACACATGCGCACACACACATAAAAACACAGACGCAAACCCACAAATTAGCATGCAGTCTTGAGCAACCCGGGCGGATGAACACATTAAATGCATGCACGTAAAGCTAGGCACGTTTACCTTAACATAGCTGCAGACACCCAGTTTGTCACCATCTCTGAAGTCTGGGGTTTCCATCTTGTGGAGCGACTTCCTAATTTCAGGACCTTGAATAAAGTGTTGGTGATAAATCAGAGCTGCCAGCACCAAAATACACACAGATTCATCACCGGATTAGCGCTCTACTTTTATTCATCTCTCTTTCTCCGTCTTTGTCTCTCGCTGTCTTTCGCTCTCTTTCCGGCACAAACACACACAGGCACATGTATGTCATTATTCTCATACTGCCTCTCCCACTGTCTGTTTTACTAACCACAACTGAATTAAAGGACACGCTTTTGCCGAACTGAGGTTTGCCTTTCATTGTGTTACCACTGAAGGAGCTGAAATTCAGGCCAGAATGTGAACTAGTCTGCACTGCTCAATACCTACAAATCATATCAAGAATGCATGTAGTAACTGTAATTATAGACCCCGTAGACTACTTAAAGTACAGTATTACATTGATTTAAGTGCATGTGGGGACACATGGAGGAGTGCATTAAAGGAAAGCAGAGCAGTGTGAAATGAAGAATTTGTCAACACTAGTCTATGTTTATATCTGAACAATGGGATTTAATGATATCTTGGATGAGCGTTGATAAACTCAGAACTTCAGCTGCTGTCCATGGTGCTGATCTGAGGCTGGTTTTAAGGATGTAAGGTCCCCCTTCAGTATAATAGTAGGGGTGGCTGTTTTGGCATGCGGCAGGAGGAAAGCAAGTGGCAGCTCATGGACTACGGATGTAGCAACTTAAATTTAGCGAGTGCATACCCTGAGGGACAGGCGGGGGCTGTGATCCCGGAATGCCCTGACCCACCACTGGATCAGCAAGCATGGGCTGCCTACACAGAGGCTATGTGCCAGGCCATATGCCTATAAAGAGGTTTTTAACTGTTGAGTTCTGGGTCTTTTTACACTATTAATATTGTTCTTTTGCTTAATTTATCTTGTACATACCTGCTGCTTTTTCTGCTTAACAATGCTTTTTTTCCATTCTGGGACTAATAAAGGATTATCTTATCTTATCGTATCTTATCGTATCTTATCGTATCTTATCTTATCTTATCTTATCTTATCTTATCTTATCTTATCTTATCTTACCAGCCATTTGGGACAAGCAAGGATTATATATAAAACCTGCAAGTAAAGGTGCTACGATCGATCAGCCAGCAACTGTTATTGACAGATGTTTAATCTTATAGTTTAGTTTGAAGGTCAATCAGAAGGGCCAATCAGATGATGCAAAACATTCACGACATGCAGCGCTAAAATAGCTTCACTGGTCTGGCGCTTTTGGCTGTTCTCATCCCAAAGTTGTTGAATACGGCAGCTTTTGCTGTGATTTTGGTGTAAGATCCTGATGCCAAAAGCTACCTTTTGTGTCCACATGATACACTGCTGGATGGTGTCAGCTGAGAACACAGTTGGACAGTTTGCAGTGTTATCATAAGTAGAGCTGCACTTTACGATTATATTTTTATCAATTAATCTATCAATTACTTTTTTGATTAATCGGTTAATCTATCGATTGTTTTTTTAATTGATCTAACTTTTTTTATTGTTTAATAAATGTAAAAACAAATTTACTGAAAATAACATTTTAAAACTTGTCATACACTGCAGGGCATTATTGCCCAACAAAAAATAGCCGAGTCTTAACTGGTAATCTGTGTTTTACAGTCTGATATAAAGTCTCTCCAAAATAAAATTAATGCAAGAACTTATTCCACTCAAGTAAAAGTAATGTAGTGCAATCTACATTACTTTTACTTGAGTGGAACAAGCTTTATCAATCCAGCTTTAGCAAAACAGCAAAATAACTAAAACAATCCAAAATTCAAGTCACTTAACAAAACAGTTACTCTTTGTTATAGTAACAATCCTCAAATCTTGCAATCCAACAAAACACTATAACTTTTCTCTAACAGAAATAATTATGACTAGTCTATTCTTTCTGCATCAAAATAGTCCAGTCTTAACTGAGCCTTAAGACATATCCCTGCCTGCTGATATGAGTGCTGTATTTTCATATTTATAAGCACATATTCCACTCATTTATGAAGTTATACAAGCTCCTGCACAGCGGACACCCCATCCTGTAAATGTTTCAAAATAAAATGCATTGTATCAGCAACTGATGGTATTCTGACACAGTCAGATAGCTTTTGTTTTGAAAGGGAAGCAAGGAAGTTGAGGTAAAACAACCATCTTTGCATTTCCTCATCTCTGTGACAGAGAGAGACATTAAACTGCAGTATAAAGTCGTATAGTCAACAAATGTGAGTGTCACATGTAAAAAAAACAGCGAGCCACCGTTTCTCTAGATGTACTGCAGCTGACACACAGCTCAGACGCACCTCACAAGCGCTGTTAAAAAGGAGCAGTGTGCGCGCTCGAACTTGATACATGAAACAAAAAACAACACGCCCGGCGCTGCTCACACTCCTGTTACACGCGCTGTGTGAAATGGTGTGACATATTCACATAATCGATTACGTCAACGCGTCACCCCAGCCCTAATTATAAGCTGCATGTGCGTATGTAAATATGTTAGTAAGTTTGTATGTATATACACATGTAAGCATGTTTATTTAAGTTTGGAATGATTTTGCAATGAGTTTATCTTGTTAACAGAGCGTCCTTGCAAAGAACAGCTTGCTCACAAGGGCCCCCCTGTCTAAATAAAATTAAATGTCCACATGACACGCCACTGGACAGTCATGTTGAAATCACTGCCAGTGGTAATGTAATATAAGGAGCAAAAGGTCCCCACAGGACGGGCAGGAGGGCAGGTGGATGGATCAAACGAAGTCCGGCCTTTCATACTGACTTTTTTTTTATTTTTTTTCTACACGTTACCATGCCTTTGCATAATCCCAACCATCCATGCTAGAATGTGCATTTGTTGACGTCCTGGCATTGGTTGCCATGTGCTTTTGTTGCCTAAATATAATCACGTGCAGTGTCATTCCACCATGTGCTTGTGTTGACATGACGGTTTTGGCATCCCGGAACATCAGCAGTAGACACCTAGAGCATAATATGTAGATGCAGAAGTCCACTGCAAAGCAGTAATAAGTGACGAGATAACATGTTGGTTGTGCGTGCATACGTACGTGCAGTCCATGTGTTCAGTAACTTCAGTTGAGCAATATTTACAACATTCCAATTTTTTGTCCATTTAACATTTACATAAAAGGTACTGGAGAAATGGTCTTTCTTTTCTTTAGTCTGAAATTATTAATAGTATGTTTGACATAAGTGTACCAAACTTTAATATGACAGCAGATATCTTCAGTTTGTAGTCTGTATTAGTGTGAATGCAATATAATTGGTGATTTGTATTTCCCAGGACTGCCTTTGACAGTGGACAGATCATGATGCCACTTGAGATAACAAAACAATCTTAGCTAATCCTGCCCATAATAAGATGTGGGATAATCACCAGAGACTGGATGTGAAAACAGGACCTGTTGCCGTGTGGCTGTCATTTTGTTGAAAGTCCTTTAATTGCATTTTGGGTTCGGCGTTTGGAGAATGTGTTTGCCCTCTGGCTGTGAGGAGAGTAGCACTGCAGACAAACTGGAGGTATGTCAAGCTTTACTGAGAAGCAAGTGAACACAATCAATCATCATGACGGCAAAAACGAGGAAATTAGAGCCCAGGTTAAAAATAATTAAATGATCCTTTAAAGGTTCGGTTTTTGTCCTTTCAAAAGTTTCCTCAATTAATTTAGTCAAATCAACTCAGTATTAACACAGCACTTACAACTTAAAACAACTTTGAACTATTGTGTTATGCTAAATTTTGATAAATATGAAAAAATGTACACACCAACAAGATACACACACAGCTAAAATATCAAAAATCTTAAAATTGTTGGACTATAGTAATATATTAAATTTGTGCAGCCCGTCACAGGACAGACAGAAACTCTGCCTCAGAGGTCAATCCAAAATGCACTTATTTTGGTGAGTAATGATCAGAAAAGTGTTATTGCAGAAAATGATGATGTCACAGTTGACCTTTGACCTCTTCGATTACATCATTATAACCTATTAGACAATGCTATAAAATTTGAGCACATGAATTCTTGAGTTATAGCCAAAGACATGTTATAAGAGGTCACCATGACTTGACCTTTGACATTTGACCACTAATCACTTCATTCTTTAGTCCAAGAGGACATTTGTGCCAAATTTGCAGAAAATCCCTCAAGGTCATCTTCAGATATCACATTCACAACAATTAGACGGGTGCAAGGTCACAGTGATCTTAACCTTTGAACACCAAAATCTAAACAGCTCATTGTTGAGTCCAAGTGAATGTTTGTGTCAAATTTGACAAAATTCCCTCAAGGTGCTCTTTAGATTTTGTGATCACAAAAATGTAATTAATGCACGGTCACCATGACCTCGACCTTTGACCACCAAAATCTAATCAGATCATCCTTGCACTCAAATGCTTGTGCCAAATTTAAAGAAATTCCTTGAAAGTGTTTGTGAGATAATGCACTTACAAGAATGAGATGGATGCAAGGTCACAGTAAACTTGACCTTTGACCTATGACTACCAAAATCTAATCAGTTCATCTTAAGTTCAAGGGAATGTTAGTGCCAAATTTTTTTAAAAAAAAATCCCTTGAGGTGTTCTTGAGATATCATGTTAACAAGAAGAAGACAGACAAAGTCACAGTGACCTTGACCTTTGACCTATGACCACCAAAATCTCTTCTTATCTTTTAGTCCAAGTGAATGTTTGTGCTTAATTTGAAGAAATTCCCTTACGGCTTTCATGAGATATCACGCTTATAAGAATGGGCTGACGGACAGACAAACCACAAACATAACGCCTCTGGCCTCGGCAGTTGGTGAAGGCATAAAAACACAATGATTATTATTTCAAGGTGATTATAAACTAATGATAACATAGATATGAATATTATATACCATTTCTGCTAATAGATCCTGCTGAATCCTACAAATTGGACCTGTAAATTCATCTCTGAGGAAAAATCCTGAGGTTTTTCTTCCTTATTAAAAGCCCATGCAATGTCTATTACCAATTGAAGACGAGATAAAAATGTCTTGATGGTGCAGAAATGCTGGACAGTTAGAGCTGACACTGGTGGATATGAGAAAAATCAGGGTTTAGTGTTCTTAGTTTATCTCTTTGTGTCCATTTATTTCACAGTGCAATTCGCAGTATAGGGAGATTAGAGCAAAAACACAAAGTAAAGCAAAAAGTACACAATAAACAAAATGTACAAACACTTTAGTTCATGCCATTTTAAATCAGTGTAAAAATGCAGCTGTTGCAATAGTCCTGAAGCAACAAGACATGATAAAACAAGTGTCACATTTGTACAATGCTGCGCCGGCTCTTGGCGACAGCCGCTGCTTGTGTGTGCTTGCTCTCTCATGCTCAATTGGTTGTGAGAGACACTGATACACAGCGATCCGCCCTAATGGACTGTACTCTGCCGGGAGTCCTAATTCACAGAGAAAATGATCACCTGGCGGCGCCCGGCTCCAAGCGAAGGGGAATGAATGAACAGATGTACGAGGGGAGCGAGGTAGCGTGTTAACACACACACTGCTATCGCGAGCCACAGCTGCAGCTCTGATCTCTCCCAGCCCTCGACATGCTCAGCTCCCTCGGCCCTCCTTTACAACGCCTCTTTTCCCCCTCTCTCACCCTCTGACTCCATCCTCTCTCACCTCCTTCACTGCCTCCCCCTCAACCCTCTCCCTATTCCTTCATTTGCTTTGCATCGCTCAGCTCTCTGCTCTTTTCCCCCTTCCTTTCCAATAATGCACTGCTTGGCGTTCTGCTTCTCCCTTCTTCCACTTTTCCTTCTCTAATCCCTCCCTTTCCTCCTTCTCTATTTTCCCACTCTGTCTTTCTATTTTCTCCGTCTGTCTCTTTGTCTCTACCTCGTCTCCTCCGTCTCTCTTCCTCCCTCCCTCTCCGTCCTCGAGTGGCCAGGAGAATGATTATGCGAAGCAGGACTGAGATCCATCAATGTGTCACCAGCTTGTTCCCCAAGTCCCCTCTGAGGGCCCCCCCCCCCCTTTGTCACCCTCCTCCGGCCCACTGACCGCTGGTGCATTAGCATGGCGGAGAACGCTGGCGAGACAAGGCACGTGTTGGCTGACAATAAGGATAATTGAAACTTGCCGTGATTTAACATTGTTCTTATTGGTTGTTGTCTCGTTGTTGTGCGGCGCCATATCTGAGATCAAGTGAGGATGGGTCACACCGAAACACGAAGAGTGTAAATCTGTCACATGACCTTGCCATTGAGACAGTTATATATCTGGGTGAAACAAAGGGCAAGTCAATGCTATTCTCAGCCTGAGGAAGAAGTCCATGTAGACACAAAAAAATCAGTCTGGCCCAAAGCCATGGACCTCCTGCCTTTAGTCCTCTGTCTTCTGCGAGAATTTACTCTCACCTGATGACACCCTCAGCTGGAAAAACCATGTGACTAATACAGGGATACACAACTTGCTTTGATCGGGGGTCACTTTTGCTTGACAGGGGATTAAGGCCCGGGTACCCAATACACATTCCTATGATTTTAGAATGTTTATGAGATTTTAGAACATTTCTAGGATTGTAGGACATTTCTAGGATTTTAAGATGTTTCTAGGATTTAAGGATGTTTCTGGGATTTTAGAATAATGCTCCCATTTTCAGGATGTTTCTAGGGACATTTCTAGGATTTTGGAACAATTCCAGAACTTCCTTGATGTTTCTCAAATTTCAGGACATTTCTAGGATTTTAGGATGTGACAAGGCTTTAAGGAAATTTTAGGATTTTTGGAACCGTTTTGTACTTTTCTGGGGTAAGAATTTCTAGGATTTGGAGACATTTCAGGGATTTTAGGACGTTTGCAGGATTTTAGGATATTTCTCAGATTTTAGGACCTTTCTGTGATTTTTTTTGAGCATTTCTAGGACTTTGGTACATTTACAGGATTTTAGAACATTTCTAGGATTTTAAGATTTTTCTAGGATTTTACATTGGGGGCTTAGCTAGGACGTCTGTAGGATGCAGGGGTCCTCCACTGGCACTTTTCTTAGTAAACAAGCCCTATTTAGATGCTGTTTTATGCACTCTGGCACCTTATGTAAAAGTACAAAAAAATATTCCCAGTGTGAATCATTATGTTTTTATTTTGGATTAGAAAATGGTTAAGGGGCTACTCGGCACCCTATCAGGAGCCAGAGCTGGCCTGCAGGCTGTAAGTTGAGTATCACTGGTCGATTGTGTGTGTGTGTGTGTGTGTGTGTGTGTGTGTGGAGTGAGGGAGATTCCCTTTATCGCCACCTCTGAGTGATGGCTCAGTCAAAACCCAGCAGTGCAGTAACATCATGAACACTCATTGTCTCCTCAACAGTCTCTCTCTCTCCCACACACACACAGTTGCTCTCACACGCAGATGCTACCATCCGATGGCTGGATTTTTATTGAAAAATAAAATGGAGATGATTTTGTCAGCGTTACATGAGACAAGTTTATATTTAGATGTGTTCATCGATTTGCAGCTGACACACTACACTGGGGCTGTCTGCGGCCCATAACTCAGCCTGTGCCACAGAGATTGGCCAAATTCTGCAGCCACTAAATCATACAACTGCAGGGGCAGTGCAAGAGGACAGAAACAGACTTATGAATGACTCTCTCTGAATGGTTTAATTCTGCTGCTTGTTGTACATTCTCAGATATTTTCCCTTTTAGTGAAGAAAGACATGACAGCTGAGACTAGACAAGACAGAACCTACAGTGGGTGACATGACGGTATAAAGCAGAGGTGGGACCAAGTAATTGTAATGCAAGTCACAAGTCAGTCTCAACTCTTTGCACTCAAGTACCAAAGTACCAAGTCAAGTCCCAAGCCTTAAACTTTGAGTATCAAGTAGGGTTGCAGGATAATATTGGAACATCATCATTATCGGCAGATGAAGGCTTTAAAATGAAATATCAGCATTGTTCTTCAATGAACATTTCTGCTGATATGACAGGCCAACAAGATGATGCCTTAATTGTGCTTCTTTAATGAGTTAAAATAGGTTAAACTCGCCCTGTTTTGGGCTCTTGTTAGAATTATGTCATGGCATCATCCATGCAGGTTAAAGTGGGCTGAATTTATTTTATTTTTTTAAATGTGTTAAACACAAATAAATATGTTAATGTTAAATGTAACATTGGTTAAAGTAGCTTTCTTGTTTTGCTCAGTGAAGGTGTACATTTTGGAAAGTACTGTATTTTATATCTGCTTCTGCTAGTGGGCCATCACAATAAGAGTAGGGATAATATGTTAGCTCCACTACAGGAGATACTTGTACTCTCTGCAATTTGGGGGAAAAACATATGTGCATAAATCGGTGTTGGCATCAATATCAGTATCGGTATCGGCATGGGCCAAAATAAGTTGGAAAGTGTCTGCATATTCAATATCTACAAAAACTGTGGATGCTTTTTAAAGTTTTTAAAGTTAGTATTAACTTGTAAAACAAGTCTGTCAAAACAAGTGAACTAAATCTTTAAAACAGTTCCTGACACTGCACTGCATAAATCACTATTAACCAGTACCACAACAGAATGAAATCTGTATGTTTCTGTCTTTTCTAATATATACATAAATGTAAGTGTTGTAAAATAGTAAAGAGAGTATTTTGGTGATATATAAATTACATTTACGATCTGGTCTAATTATCTTTGTTGTATTTTGCACTGGACCTGCCTTTCCATATTCCTTTTTTACAAAAAATAATTTATGCACATCTGATTCAGGTGCATTTTATACCCCTAAATGACAGACACAAGGCCAAAATAAGGTCCAGTTGCAGTTCCAGTCCCCTCTAAATAGCACATAAGACTTACTAGTTATTAGCATTTAACTGGACAGCAGTAACAGTCTGTACTGTCCATTCACACCGAGCCCTCAACCTAATGGTAGATTCACTGAACTTTTATAGCAGGTTCATCAAAGAGACCCATAAACATAAAACTGATATGGGAACAGATGGATGGCATTCCATACAATCAGACATAAACCTCTGGATCACAAAAGTGGTGGTACTACACAGTCCAAACCTACAGAAGCATATGGAATAGACTACAGGGAGTTCTTCAGATTGGATTCTTTTTTCTTTTGATTACAGAGAAGAGACAATAAATCAACGTGCACTTTCAGCTTTGGATATTCAACCCAATATCCAATCTTTAATAGACTGCAACTACAAATATTTCTATATAGTACAAATTATAACTAAAAAAAGCACTCAGTAGGGTGCAGATCTCCACTAGGTGGCCAAGCGGCCGTCAAAGCTGATCGTGGCCATTGTAAACATTTCTTATGATTCAAGCAGACCTGGCGCAGCGTGTTTCAGAAGTGACCCAAGGACAGGGGTCGCTGAGAATGTGGTCGGACAGAACCATTTATAGTATGATGATATGACAGCTGAAGGCTGGACTGCACCTGCCACGGCAGCATGATATGCAGACCTTTGGCGTCAGTTGAGAACACGGCTGGAAAGAACTTGTTGCATGCCACTGGATGGCATCAGGCTGAATTGCTGTCAGTAACAACGTAATATCAGGAGCATAAAAGTCCCTATGGAGTACGTGGGTGGGGCAGTGGATTGATGGAACAAACCCTAGACTTTCATTAGGGAGTCTGGTGTTCACTTCCTGGCTGTATGTTATGTTTTATTTTACACCTTACCATGTGTCTCTTTTGCCTAATCCTAACCATCTGTGCCAGCAAGTGCATTTGTTTACATCCCAGCGTTGGTCGCCATGTGCTTGTGTTGCCTAAACACAACCATGTGCAGCATAATCCCCTAATGTGCATTTGTTGACCTTGCGGTAGCGGCATCCCAGAGCGTTATATATAGATCAGTCAACTGCAAAGCGTCAACATGTGACGACTTGGGATGCGAACGTCGTGTCTGAACTCCCCTCTGGGAGATTTTTTCTTCAACAAACAAAAGATTTTAATTTAGCCCAAACTTTAAATGCACAAGGTCACTAGCTGCTCAACAATAGCCACGATGGACAATATAAGCTGGATCCATGGTGCTGGTTGGTATTTTATCAGCATTTTGCTACTTAACCAATTGAGTTGGTAATTGACCTCCGAGAGCATCTGCTTCCTCCGGCTCCCGCTCCTCAGAGAGGACACGGACTGAGAGCTTATTGTTGATTATGTGTAGTGGCCCTTTATCCAAAGTTTAGTCCCCTTGTTCATGATGTGCTCAGGGACAGGTGGCTGGTCCAGGCGGTCCAGCACAATAAGTGATGGAGCCAAATCAAAAATCTTTTCATTAGATTGAAATCCTCCATTGTTGTTAAGTATTATCCAAAGTCATATATTTCACTTTCCTCTCCAGCGGTATTAATTAAAAACATAATCACACATTTTCCCTCTTGCTGTCACTCCCCCTCTTTTCTGTCATTTTGTTGCCTTCTCGTCTGCCTTCTGGCCCCTCTCCTCTCTTTTCACATTTCCTTTTTTCAATCCCGCCGCTGGCTTGGATCAGAGAGCTCTCTCTCCCAGATTAAAAAGTGTCTGCAGGATCTGTACACTGTATCCATTGCTTCTCCCCTGCCACCAGGTAATGCAGAAAAAGCATTCATCTCCGAGGCCATTTCACACGCCAGCTAAAGTAATGGTCCCCCGGGAACTTTAACTGCATCATAGGGAGCGGGGGAGGGGGGTGAGGGGGGGCAGTAGGGAGAAGAAAAAAAACAAGGAAATATTTTGGTATTTGCTCTTGGTGGTTGCAGTTTATCTCCAATGGGACTGCCCCGTCATAGAAAGAGGGAGTTTGAAGGAGCTTATTGTTTTTTTGTCCTACAACACAACCTTATTATTCTGTCTGTTCGCCAAGCTGAATCAGATGAGTGTACAGACTCTAAAGTGCCCAATGACAACACTGTGGGACTCAGAGATGCACAGATCGGCACACATACACACACACACACACACACACACATATGCAGCACTGCAGGTAGGACTGGGAAGAAGCAGGCTCGGAGAAGGAATGCTTACATACACACACGCACACTCAAGCATAAATTAAAAACACACACTGTAGGCAAACACTTCACTCACTGAGCGTGTGTATTCAGAAATTAAAGATGTAATCTGACTCAACACTGACCCAATCACAAAGACAAATACTCCACTATGGCAAAGCACTTCACCTCAGATTACAGGAAATGCCCCTACAAAATAAGAGATGTCCGTCCATGTTTTGTTCTTTTTTTTTTCACGTCTGTATTGAACTGTGTATCTATGGAGAGAAATTAGTGTCAACCAATGACATGGTTTCATGGTTACACACACAACACATAAACACAACCAACAAACATATAAATGCTATGTGCTTTCCTAATTTTTTAATGGATTAAAATCAAAGAATCAAAACCCACTGAAAACGTCTATTTCTGTTTATTCAACTCTGTATTTTTATTTATATTCATTTAAATTCATTATGTTCTACATTTGTTTTGTTTCATTCTACAGTGTAAAAAAAAGGACAAAAAAGGTTTACTCCATCAAAGCATTTTATAAAAGGTGACTGTATGACAGTTGCTAATAAGTGAAACCAAATAAACAAAATGTCAAAAAAAAAAGTCTTTTTCTAATTTTGCTCTGACGGTATGGCAAATCAAGATGCTTACTAAACAGCGTCACAGCTACACAGCTGTGCTGCACTCTGAAGGGCACAGTAAAAAGTTCAGTTTTATCTTGAAAAATAAAGACATTTTAGGATTTCAAATGACCAATGCAACAAAATACATTTTGTTTTTGTCACATACAACCCAAAGACTCAGTCGGTATCTGATGTGACCATCATTTGCCTCATGCAATGCAGCACATCTCCTTCACCCAGTAAGTCACTTTTCCACCGTGACTCTGGCTCCAATTGGCATTGATGGAAACTCAACATTTGGGTTAATGCGCTAATTTTAGCCGTTAGCCCGTGATGTGCAATGAGTTGCCTCCACAATATACCATCTGTCTTCGCCCAAGCAGTGCTCAGACATTGTTCTAACTTAGTCTGCACCAAGTTTGAGAGAGAGACTGAATAAAAAGAAATAACTACCATTACGTTTTCACAGGCCTCCATCCATGCTGCTGTCTACTATTTACAAACCTGTGCTCTGGCCTAACCATGAGATCGAACGTGGCACGTAACAAAAACCCACACACATGGGAAAGGGCATACTCGTCTGCTGCAGAGGTGTGTACACAGGTCTGCTCTACTGGCAATGGGAAATGAGTCTATCATGAAAACCTGCGTATACACATTCATTGGGTGGAAAAGGGGTAACTAGAGTTGAGGTTTTTGATTGTGGTCTGTGCAGTGTTGGCCCACTCATCCTCAGTGACTACATGAAGTTGCTGGACATTGGCAGGAATTTTAACACACTGTTGTACAAAGTGATCTAGATCATCCTAAACATGCTCATTGGCTGATATGTGTGGTGCAGGCCGTGCAAGAGTTGGGATGTTTTCAGCTTTCAGGAATTGTGTATAGATCTTTGTAACCTGGGGCTGTGCAACATGAGGTCATGATGGTGCATGAATGGCATGACAATGGGTTTCAGGATTTCGTCTCGGTATTTTTATGCATTCAAACTGCAAGCGCACCTGTGTTCAATGTCCGTAGCTCATGCCAGCTCATACCATAACCCCACTGCCATGGGTATTAGTGTTGGCATTAGCAAAGCACTCACTCTCACAACAGCACTGCCATAGCTATGCTGGGTACAGTGTAAACTGGGATTCATCTGTGAAAAGAACACTTCTTCAAAGTGCCAGACAACATCAGAGATGCCCCTCAAGCTGCTACCTACTTTCAGGTCAAGACGTTGCTAAGGTTGCCGACCTAGCAGATGAGCTTCCTTGAGAAGGTTTCTAACAGTTTGTGCAGAAAATCTTCAGTTGTGCAAACCAACTGTTGCATCAGCTGTCCAGTTGGCAGGTATTAGATGATCTTGCTCTTGGTCCTTGGTTGGCATGTTACACATGGTCTGCAGTTGAGAGGCTAGTTGGATGTACTGCTAAATTCTCAAAAACAACATTGAAAATGGCTTATGGAAGTGAAATGAACATCCAGTTCATGAGCAACAGCTCTGATGGACATTCAAGTTTTGAGGGAGTTTTCCATTAGAAATTTGTGCAAAACTTAAGTTATATTTTTGAAATGTCGGTAATACACAATTTTGAAATGGCTGCGATTCCACTGAGTGATGTTATGTTCCTTTTCCTCTTGTGACAACATTTAAAGAAGCATGGCGATGGAGGTTCAAAACATCAGCAGGTTTATTTCTATTGCGGCCATTATTTACAACCCAAGGCGTGTTATGCAATTGATAACGGAAAGACAAACCCCTTACAAGTGGGAGCGGCCACATATGAGGGATTTCTGGAGGGTGATAGTCAACAATTTCACAGAGGAATTGTGGATTCAAAACTACCAGATGATCTGCTCAACTTTTGAAGAGTTATTTGATGCAATAACACCTCTTGTAGCGCCTGCTGCATCATGCCAGACGAAGCCGGTTCCTGCCGGTTAGCACATAGCCACAACATCATGTGACCTAAAAAAGCCAAAAAAGTGATTCCATTGCAGTTTTGCTAAATATGGCTTGCCTACTGACATGCTGACTGCAGGAAACACTTATGGCATTGTGTTGAATGATAAAACTGAACATTTTTGAGTGACCTTTTATTGTGACCATCCCAAGGCACACCTGTGTAGAAATGCTGCTATTTAATCAGCTACACCTGTCAGGTGGATGGATTGTCTTGGAAAATGAGAAGTACTCACACACATTTTAAGAAATCTGCAACCAAATTTTTAAACAAGATTATACTTTTGTCCATGCATTTATTTGCAGGTTGTCAAATCTGTGTTCACATTTTTTGGATTGGGTACAGGACACTCAAAACAAGGCCAACAAGTGTAGCTAGCTGGCTCATATTTTTATTGGTTACTCATTGAAGAAGTTCTGTCAAAATGACAAACTGTATTAATTCTGGGAAACTACATACCTGTAATGTAATGTGAAAAGAAGAGACCCATGGTTTATGATTTAAACTAGCATTATTACAGGAAAAGGAAGTTAATAAGCCTGGCGTTTATTATAAATGTTGTATTTGTATTGGAATATTGTATTTACATAGTCTACATTTTAAAAAGGTGTGAGATAATTGTATTGATTTTTAATTGTAGATCATGAAAGGCACATGTGTCACTACTATTGATACCAATTCCACTCCATATTCTTTATGTTTTCATCCATACTATAATGAGTTTTTGTAACTTAAGCATCTGTCAATGAAATGCTTGTGACTCACCAGGCAGATAAATGTAAATCTTTGGTGTAAGCAAACAAGAGTGGAAGTAAAAAAAAGTGTGAAAAAAAAAGAAAGATTAGGGTTAATAGGACTAATTGGAGCAGTGTGATGCTTACAAAGGAGACAAAGCAGAAAAGTAAAGACTTTAATGGTGTTTTTGTGTCTTTTGCTCTGCTCCCTTTTTTACTTTCGTGAACACCATTAACATTCCAAAACTGTGTGTTTGATGTCTGCACGGGTGTCTCCAGTCTCTGCTGTGATCCCAGGACAGATCATACACACACACACAACACACACACACAAGCGCAGACACACGCCTATAGTCCCCGGAGCTCCCGAGAAGCGGAGATTGCCTCTTTAAGGTGGAAATCAATATCCTTTCTTTCCCCATCTCTCCTCCCTTCCTCCTGTCCTCTCAATTCCTGGGTCCTTTCTCTCTCCATCTCTCTGTGTCTCTCGGTCGCTTCCTCCGCAGATACATTCGCCTCACCTGAGACTCTTCATCAGCTCTGAGACACAAAGTGAACACCTCTCGCCCTGCTGTCTGTATGAGGGTCCTTTCTCTCCCTCATCATGTTATCATACTTACACAGTATCAGCATGATGCTGGAGAGTCAGTGTGGGGAGGGTCTGTGTGGAAGTTTGGGCAGCTGTTTGGCTGTGAAAGGGGCTTGCACCTCTTTATTTGGCAGGGCCAAAAATTCTGCAGGGAGATTCAGCAGGGGGGCTCCAACAAGGGAGAAACACGGGGCTGCCCAGGCTTAAGGAGGCTTTAACAACCGTGGGGATTTTAAAACGTGTCAGCTTTGAAGGACAAGACTTTGGAGAAGGTGGAGATATGCAAGTCATTCAATTAAATGCATTAAAAATGTGAACTCCATATGAAAAAGAAGCATGTTTAATCAAAGCCAAAATATCATAAAACCCAGTCAACTTTTGTATGTGGGGCCCATTTGGGTAAGAAATGAGCTGAAAAATGGGCCCCATATGGGATTGCGCATGGGTTCCATAATGGCCCAATGCAAATTAACCACACGTGGATTTACCCAAGTGTCGCGTCTGCATGATACGCCACTGGACAGCATCAGGTTGAAATACTGCCAGTCACAATGTGATATAAGGAGCAAGACAGTCTCTATCGGCAGGTGGACTGAATGTGATGTTTTTATTTTCACACCTTACCATGTACTGTTTTTGCCTAAACCTACCCATCGGTGTTGTTGTTTCCTACACTACCTGCAACGCAATGCCACCATGTGCTTGTGTTGACATCACCGTAGCAGCATCCCAGAATGTCAACAGCAGACACAGAATGTTACCTAAAGCGCAGTATGTAAACATGGAGTCCACTGCAAAGCAATAATATGTGATGACTTCGGATGAGAACATGTTGGTGTGTTTAGGCTTATTTTTTTAATATTTTTGGACAGAGCAGAGTAGTTTTCAAGTCTTTATGCCAAGTGTCTACTGGTTTCAGCTTCATATTGAAAGGAGACAGACATGGTGGTATCAGTATTTTTATCAAATTCTCCACAGGGTAGTGTATTCTCTAAAATGATGAAAACACTAGACCAGTGATGGGAAGACAGGTGGGATTTTTGTGACAGCCAAATGAAAGGCATTGTTCAGTTTGTTGCATGCCTTTGTGCCAGAGCACCAAAAGCATTATCTGACGGGTACATTGTGTTGAATGACAAGAAGTGTGTTCTGAGAGCCATTAATTCATCTCCTCCCTGAGCTGTTTAATGTGGTGGGGGAATTGTCTGACCAAAGCGCACTTCTCACACTCAGTTCTGATTTTGTCCATTGCCTGTGAGGCCAAGGTCAATAAAACTGTCCTCGGAGATGTATATATATATATATCTATATATATATATATCTATATATCTATATATATATATGTGTGTGTATGTGTTGTGTGTATATACTGTCCACAATGTATGTATGTTTTGAATACTGTCCACAATAGCATAAAAAAGTCAGAATATAGAGTGTCATCCAAAACAGCACGAGCAAGTCATACAATAGTATGTCTTCAAAAATAACATATAAATTAAATCATAATCATAGTATAGTATGCATGAAAAAATTCATACCATAGGATTATTTCCAAAATGTCATAAAATAGAATGTCAGTCATCATAGTATAGTATGTTGTGGGAATTAATATTTAAAAGTCATGGTAAAGTATGTCCTCCAAAATAGCATAAAAATAGTCACCATGAATAACACTGAAAAAACAAATAGTATGATAAGTCGTCCAAAGTAGCATGAAAAAGTTATACTATAGTTTGTTGTCTATAATATCAAAAAAAGTATAGTATACTATAGTATTTTGTCCAAAAAAACATTAAAAAAGTCTAGTATGGTATGTCATGCAAAACAGCATAAAACTTCATACTATAGTACCTCGCACAAAATAGAATTAAAAAAAAATCTCTCCAAAATTAAGGAAAAAAAAGTGTGTCATCAAAGGAGCATAAAAATATCATAGTATAGTATACTAAAGTATATGTTTACGCTCCTGAGGATATAGTATATCCAAAACAGTATAAAAACTTGCTACCATAGTATGTCGCACAAAATTTAATTAAAAAAGTCATATTATATTATCTCATCCAAAAAAGCATGAAAGCATGAAAAAACAAACAAAAAATAAAACAGATGTATAGTATTTAATCCAAAACAGCACATCAAGTCACAAAATAGTATGACCTCTAAAATGGCATAAAAATGTGATACTATATCATGTCATCCAAAAGAAAATCAAAGTATAGCATTTTGTTAGATTAAAAACATCGTACTATGGCATACTGTCCAAAATGGCAGGAAAACATCATACTTTAGAATTTTGTTGACAATGGCATAAGAAAGTCATCGTTTAGTATGTCTTCCAGAATGCAGTAAAAAGGTCATAGTACAGTATTTCCTCCAAAATACCAATAAAAAAACATAGTATATATGTCGCCAAAATGGCATAAATGCATCATGCTATAGTATGTCTTCCAAAAGAGAATAAAAGATCATAGTGTAGTATGTCATCCAGAAAAAGCATCATAGAAGAGCTTGTTGTCCAAAAGGGCCTGAAACCATCGTACAAAATGGCATAAAAAAGTCATATCATAGTCATGATATGTTGTCCAAAACAACATCAGTGACATTCACTACATTTTCAAAAACGTCACAGTAAAGTATGACGCCCAAAAATCATCAAATATATCCTAGTGAAGTATGTCATCCAAAAATTATCAAAAAAAACGTTATAGTATAGTATATAATTCTAAAATAATCAAAAACTTCATACTATAATATGTCGCTGAAAAATGTTCAAAAAAGTCATAGTATAGTTTGACTTCCAAAATTCATCAAAAATGTCATAGTATTGTATGTCGCTCAAAAATCATTAAAAACATCATAAAATCGTTTGTTGCCAAAAAATCATATAAAAAACATTGCAGTATAGCATGTCACTCAAGAACCATAAAAAAAACCATAGTACAGTATGTCACTAAAAAATCATTAGAAATGTCATAGTAGTATAGTAAAGCATATCGTCCAAAAATCATCAAATATATCATAGTATAGTATGTCGTTCAAAAATGATCAAAAACGTCATAGTGTAGTATGTCGGCCAAAAACCATCAAAAGTCATAGTTTAGTATGTTGTCAAAAAATAAACAAAAACATCATGGTCTAGTATGTTTTCAATAATAATAAAAAAATTAATAGTATAGTATTATGCTCAAAAATTATCAAAACAAAAGTAAAGTATGTAAATCATAAAACATGTCATAGTATTGTATGCCGTCCAAAAATCATCAAAAACATTATGTTGCTAAAAATTCAGCAAAGACAACATAGTACAGTATGCACCTCAAAAAATCATTGAAAGCATCGTTGTATAGTTTGTCCCTTAAAATTAATCAAAAAAGTCATGGTATGGTATGTCGCTAAAATCATCAAAAACTCAAAAATAATCAAAAGGCATATTCTGGTATTTTGCTCAAAAATAATTAAAAACATCTGGTATAATATGTTGTTGCAAAAATGATCAAAAAAGTCATAGTATAGTATGTCGCTAAAAAATAATTGAAAACGTCATAGTATAGTATGTTGTCCAAAAATGATCAAAAATGTCATACTATAGTTTGGCATTCAAAAATCATCAAAACATCATGGCCTAGTATGCGCTCAAAAATCATAAAAAGCTTCATAGTGTAGTATTATGCTTACAAATAATCAAATAATTTCATAGTATAGTATGTCCATCAGATATCCTAGTATTTTATGCCGTCCAAAAGTCATCAAAAACATCATGTTGCGACAAATTCAGCAAAGACGATGTAGTACTGTATGCACCTCAAAAAATCATTGAAAACGTCATAGTATAGTTTGTCGCTTAAAATTAATAAATTCTAAAGTATGTCATCCAAAAATGATCAAAAACGTCATAATATAGTATGTCGTTCTAAAGTCTATTTAATCACATAGTATAGTGTGTCACTCAGAAATCGCGAAGTACATCTCTCTTACAATAGTCAAATTAAGATGTTAGTTGGTGTTGGTGGGAAAGGGTCTTTACAAACCTGAAGTAAGCATCAAAAAGACTAATCTAGGACTGTTTAGCAGCTGAGCTCAGTAAAAGCAAAGTAGTTGAGAGTAGTGCAGATAGACTGTAAGTACAGTAGATTTCGTATCCTGAGCAGAGCAGGATATAGGACAGTAACGTGACACACCAAAGGGTGGCAACAGAAAAAAAATAGATACAAGAGAAAGTAAATCAAGCTCAGACCAGAGCAGTCAACTGGCAGAGAGACTGATTAGAAGTGACTGCATCCACACCAACACCACCATCCCCAACCTTTCTTGACACCCTCCCTTGCCTCACCTCTCCTCTCCTCCCCGCCCTGTCCCTCCCACTCTCCCACCCACCCACTTTTACCCCCAGCAGCACTTGGGAGGCTATTTTTTGCCACGCTTCACTAAATAAGGCCGTGGAGCATGGCTGCACGGGCGGGCTGGTGGAGGGGTGCACGTCTCTGGTTCTTACCTTGGTATAAAAACCCTGGGACGGAGGAGGTTTCCTCCGATCACGCTCAATCTCTTGCTTGCTCCCCCTTTACGTTGTTCTCATTCTGATTTGCTTTTGTCTATTTTTTTCTTTGCACAAAAACTGCCTGTGAGCAGTATCAGTTGACCTTTTATCCCAGAACCTTTTTTTTTTTTTTGCTTACAACTCTCGAGTTTTTTGTAGTCTGTCTTTTAAATGTGGAGGAATTGCTTTTTACCAACAACTGGACGGCATATCAGGAGAGTGGAATATGGGGGCAAAAGGACAAGAAAGACAAAAAAGAGTAAGAGATAATTGAGTTAACTCTTAAAAGCTCCCCAATTTTGCTGTTCTTTTCTTCCATTTTTTTTTGCCTTTCCCCGCCTTTATCAGTCCAGACTTTGCACCTTGTTTCTTAAACTCTTACCTTTCCCTCTTTCCTTCCTTGCTTACCCTACCTTCTTTATTTTTCTTCTTTCCTTCTTTACATTCTTCCTCACATCTTCTTTCATATCTTCCTTTGTCCAATTTTAAATTCTCTTGCTTCCTTCCCACTTTTACTTTATTCCCTCTTTTTGATTTCAGTCTTTATTCTACATTATTTTTCCACCGTTTTCCTCACCCACTGTCTCTCTTTACTCACTCTTTCACTCTCTCCACCCCTCCCTCACTCTCTCCGTCCCTCTTCCCGATTTGTCCTTCAGCTCTGTCAGCACTCACTATCTCGCTCCATCTCCTTCTCTGGCAGTCTGATCAGCTGTCTTCCTTCTAACTTTACATGGCCTGGTGTGGTGCGGAGGGACGGGCAGCTGCTGGCTGACGCATTTCACTGCCCAGTCATCACTTCAAATCGAATCCTCTTACACAAAGCTCTGTGCTTTTTAACACTAGCCACTATTTTTTGCTCTCTTTTCTACCTGCACGGGGCTCCTGTGATTTTTTTTTCCTGCCTGCTTTTTTACCCCTCCTCCTTTTCCCACCCCATCCAGTAATAGAGAGAGAGAGAGGCAAAGCAAGTCCCGTGACCCTCTTCTTTTCTCTCCTCTCCTCTCTTTTCACTCCTCCTCTCCTCCTCCTCCTCCTCTTCTCCTCTCCGCAACCTTAAACTCTCCATCGCTGATTCAGCTCCCAGGGAGGAGAGACTCCGCCTGCAGCGACTGCTTCACTCCGCATGGGCCACCATCTCTATCTGGATCACCTTTACTACAGTAGGTGTGGAAGTTGCTCTGTGTGTGTTTAGATAGCTGTAAAAAATGAGTGTGCTTACTCATTGCATATATTTGTGAATCTGTGTGTGTATTTGTGTGTCTCTGTGTGTCAGTGTGCTTTGTCCCAGCCACCTTTACACACAGTACACAGTTGTTTTTTTTTTTCTCATCAGCTGCTCTTTTTTGGAGAAACAGATTGTGAGTTAGAGAGCTGGAAAGAATCATTATTATCACTTAGCTTCTTGTTAGAATTGTTGCAGCAGAGCTTGTGATTCACACGTTGGCAAGAACTGTCTCGGCATGTTGGCATGGGGTTAAAAGGTCAAGGGTTATCTCTGAGGTGTTTTCTCATCGGCTGGTTCGTCTCTATTGAGATATAGTGGAGACCATATAGAATAATAATGTTAAACAGCTTACGGTGAACAACACAATATCTCTCGTTTTGACTGAAAATGAGACCATATGATTAAATAATGGTTATAAATGCCTGTACAGCAATTTAATGTAAAACATTAAATATTCATTTACACAGCATTTTACTGCAAAAGGTTATATATGCGTTTGTAGTACTTTACTGTAAAAGGTTAGACTTGTATTTACAGCATTTTCATGTAAAATGCTAAGCATGCAATTACGCAGCATTTTACTGCAAAATGTTGTACATGCATTTACACAGCATTTTACTGTTAAAGTTAATAAATGCATTTACATCACTGAACTGCAAAACGTCATATGTGCATGTACAGCACTTTGCTGTACAACGTTACATGCATTTACACAACATTGTGCTGTAAAAGGTTATAAATGCATTTTCAGCACAATACTGTAAACAGTTATTTATATATATACATTTACACAGCACTTTACTGTAGAATGTTGTATATGCATTTTACGGTTAAAGGTATATGCATTTACAGCACTTTACTGTAGAAGTCCACGTATAAATTCACACAGCATTTCACTGTTAAAGGTTACACATGCACCTACGAATTTTACAGTAAAACTAAGTAGATACGTTGTTAAATAATTACAGGAAACTTAAGTTGGCGCCAATTTTTTGTGTGCGGGCTAAATTTATCTGAATTTATTAATGCATGAACGTGTACACGACGCCCACATTTATTCATCATATTTTAAGTTGAAATATATTTTTTCATTCGCATTCTACACTACATCATTTTTTGAACGGTAGCTCTATACTTTTTGTAAATACTTGAGCCAGCACACAGGCCACAGAAATCTATGGTGTAGAAATTCCCGGTGCTGAACCTGCTCAGTGTACTATATTTGCTGCAGGACAGGTGAGATTTATCAGCACCAACACAGCATGAGCATGTTCTAATGTGCACCGGTGTTAAGCTCACCGGGACCTCAGCTCTATCTATAGACGGGACACACACACATGTGTCACTCTCCTGAGAGGCCGACAGCGAGGTTTAAAGGAGGAGCAAGGTTCTAAAAGTGTCCTGCATATGCTCCCATCCCTCTGCCTCTTCACCTCTCCCTCTCTGGCTAGTTTTACCCAGTTAGCAGATACCAGGGAGATCAGCGGTGATCAGCTGTCTGTCAAACATCCACAGCCTTGACAGGCTTCACTGTGGGCTGCTGGCGGCGGTGAGGTGTCGGGTGTCCCGGCGTGGCCGGGCCTGGCCCTATAGGAGATAGTGGTTATAGTAGACAGGCAGCTGTTTGAAGGGAATCTGTCTTTCTGTCTAGCAAGCGATCTCCCACAGGGTGTGAAGCTTTATATGGCGCTAGCTTAACTGCAACTATGAATGTTGAGAGGATACGTGTGTGGATTTATATTGTTATCTGTTTCCTACTGGTTTATTGGGATAAGAAAGGCCTTTTCGATACTGCACCCTATTGTACGGATTATCCACACCAGATGTTGGCAAATTCCATCCACTTCCTGCCGCGCTGTGCATCACAGTGCAATGCAGGTGCATATTACACACCGCCCCATATCTTGCAATCTACAGCAGTTGGCTATTTCTCCCTGGAGAATTGTAATTCCTGCCTGAAATATTGGCACGGTGGTGGCGTTCAGGCCGGAGTGGATAGGCAGCTTAATTCTTTGTAATGTGTCTGTGTCTAGCTGGCTGGAGTGTGTGTTCACGTGGGTGCACGTCAGAAAAGCCCCCTCGTTTACCAGCCCCGGCCGGTGATTTACAAAACCTTTTCCCTTCCATTGCTGGGAGAGAAAAGAGGGGAGGAATGAGAGGAGAGGAAGAGAGAGGAGTGTGATTTATGGAAGAGACTTTTAGTTTAATTACTGGGCGGGCAGGGCTGATGTGCACAGCCCCCATGGCACTGGTTACACAGTGGTGGGAACACACAATGGGGCTATTGGGGGGCTACAGAGGATGACATATTCATATGCGGATGCAGTTGATACACGGGCAATTTGTGCGTTCAAAGTGCAGGAGTTAAATTATGTAGCACAGGAAAGCAATATACAGTACCTGTGCAGTTAAGTGCACAAACACAAGTGGAAATCACTTTAGAAAATATCCATTTTCCACTTCACTGTGGAGGCATATAGAAAAATGTATCTTTTGTCCTTTGCATGTAAGAAAATAGAATATTGTGCTGTGTCAACAGTCCAGCCTCAACGTGGGCTTCTGATAGATTTGATTAGCTGCAAAATTGTCATTCAAGGTGAAAGGTTGACAGCCAAAGACATGAGAAAGACTTCCTGATATTGCAGTTTGGCAGGAGCAGTGCATGATGGGATGTCTGTTGCCATCTTTTTTTCTGTATCTTAACCCATTAAAATCCGGTTCAATATCAGTTTTCTTGTGCTGCATTCACACACCTTTCACAAGCATTTAAACCTTTGATACATGAGCAAAATGGTTTAATTCCTTTCAAAAGCATAAAAGGAAACTTGGCAAGAAATGTGCAAAAAAAAAAAAAAATAGTGTAAGGTGATCTGTTTAGCTAAAACAAAAAACAAACAAACAAACAAACAAGCAAAAAAAAAAGGAAGTAAAAATTGGGGCAAAATAACAAAAATAATTTATAATTATCATAATTTATATCTAAAATTAGGTTACAGAAAAAATAGGATAATTAATGAGATATGCATTATTTTTATTTTATTTTAGCACATTTTCAAGTTACTTCCCGTTTCTGTTCTCTTTTTTTGTAAATTCTTTAATGATTTCTTGCTAATTAGGGAGTCGTTTTTTGTAAAGTTGCTCATTGCCATGTTCTCACTTTTTTTTTTTAAAGAAATCAAGCCAATTTGCTCAGGTTTGAAAGGGTTAACTGGCCCCATATTAGTGGTGTCAAATATTTTAAAGGAAGGACCATTGCTTTTTGTATTTTTTTTTGTCTGATTTCTTGCTAATTTTGGGGTCAGTTCTTGTTAAGTTGCTCGTTACACTCTTTCCATGTTTTTGAAACAAATCAAGACGGTTTTCTCAAGTTTCAAAGGGTTAATCTACCTCACATCAATGGTGTGAAATATTTTAAAGAAAGGACCATGTGGAAAAATTGCGACACACTAACAGCTGTTCATTCAAACACACACATAGCAGCACAAAAGGCGAGCACACGCTCCAAATAAACCTTTATGTGCTTCCTGCTGCGCCCACCACAGGTTTTCTTTACGCCTCTCTCAGAGCCTTCATTAGATGCCTGACGTTAGCAATGGTTCAATTCATTAAAAGCGCGACTCAGCCTTTGTGCATTTGCCTATAAATTGGTATTGATCTCCAAGAGGACAGGGTGGAGGGGAGACAGCAGAGGAAGGTGGGGAGGTGTGTGTTAGTGTGTGTGTGTGTGTGTGTGTTAGTTTCTTGTGGATCAGGGACTGAGGCTAATGGGAGGGGGCAGGGGGTCTCAGGTGAATGGGGTTCACTCAAGCAACAAGGGCAATTGAAGACACACACACACACACACACACACACACACACACACACACACAAACACACACGAACAAACACTATGGATGCTGACACACATTTACAGATTGTCAGATATGCACAGTAGGTCACACACACACACATATTGACATTCCGTTAGTCTGCTCTGCCTCCTCGAACCGGTCCACGTGCCACGCCATATATGCTGCTCAACCTCAACATCGCCGCCGTTTGCTCAGCGTGGGACTGTACTGTAGTTTGTGAGTGTGTGTGTGTGCAGGAGAGAAAGAGACAATGAGAGCACATGGTATATAGAGGGGAGTGGGCAGTCAAGGGGAGACTGCATAGCATGGTAGCCTATAGACTGCATGGGACAGTGTGTGTGTGTGTGTGTGTGTGTGTGTGTGTGTGTGTGTGTGTGTGTGTGTGTGTGTGTGTGTGAGGGAGATGAATGGCACAGTGAGAGAGAGAGAGAGGGAGAGAGAGAGGGGGGAAAAAAGAGGAATTGCTCTCAGAGGCGGAGGACCGGTGGGACGAGCGGCTGTGCACCGGACTAAAAGTTTTCAGTGTGAGGAAGAGGGGGAGATTAAGGAGAGGAGAGAGGTAGAGAGGGAGAGCGAGAGGATCAGAGTGAGGATGTTAGAGAAAGAGAGAGAGAGAGAGAGTGTGGCTAAACAGAGAGAGAGAGAGAGAGAGAGACTGCAGAGGCAGCACCTGGGACACAGACTGAGAGAAGAGAGAGCGAAGCACTTCTTCTTTCCCAGTCTCCTTTTCTTCTCTGCTCTCGCTTTATTGCTGCTCTCTTTGGTGCATCGGCCCAGCTGAAGCAGGAGGAGGAGGAGGAGAAGGAGGAGGAGGGGAAGGAGGTGGGGGTAGAGGAGGAGAGGGGGGGCGGTTCTATCCAACATCTGCCTGTAGGTAAGTGCAACATCTCCCTCATTTCCCTTCCCCTCCTCCTCCCTCCCACCTTACCTCTTCCTCTCCACTGCTGCAGCTGAACCTCTAGGCGTGACACTCAAGGTGAATCGCGTGCCGTGTGTGTGTATGTGTGTGTGTGTGAGAGAGAGAGAGCCAGAGCTTCATAATGTACAGTATGTCAAAGCAGAGCGGACACATGGTGGCCAGACATTGTAGTTGTGCTGCAGCATTTTAAAATATGCGGGTTTTTTTGCGTGGGGAAAAAAAAGATAATTTTATTCAACTTTTTACAAGTGGCTTTTAATCTTGGTGATAATTGTAGGTGTAAATTATAATGTGACAATATTTTTGTGATTTTTTAAAAATTCTTTTTAACATTTTAAATGTTTGTTGCTTAGTGGTGTAAATAGCTTTGGACCGCGTGATGGCTCAGGAGAAATTTTTAAAGCAATAAGAAAAGTTGTTTGAGCACAGTAACTGCCATTTTTGTTTGTATGAGCTTGTGTTATATCGTATGCATGTGTGCACTCATTTTTCTATCTTAGTCACTGGTGTCCAGGGGCGACCCTGAGGTATTACAAAGGGGTTATGTGCACTCTGAGGTCTTGGTGGATCCTGATTCAACATTTTTTCCTCCCCATTGAGTGGGTGTGGAGGAGGATGGAGGGTGGAAGTGTGTGGGGGGGGGGGGGGCCTGATGCGCCACCAAGGACAGTGGCCTGCTTGGGGGACATACTTCTTTATATGCCCATATGAACAAGAGCAACTATGGAATGTAAAGAAGTATGTATCCCAGGTCGGGAAAAATTACGTCTGAACAAAATGCGAAACTTGAGACTGAATATGGAAACTCATTGGAGAAGATGTTCGGCTTTATTTCCACATATAAGGGTCCCGGGGATTCTATATGCGCGGCTCATGTGCATGCGCGGTGTGTGCTGATGTGGCCCAGTTGAGTCCACTCAGCTCGGTGCTGCAGAGGGATGCATACAGTAGCAAATGCAGCTGCAACTCCAGTCAGCAGTTTCCACTCGCCCCGCAATAGATTTTTCACATATCTTTTTTCACTCTGTTCTTATGAGTTTAGATGTATTTCCTAATGGCGATGATTCCATCAACACCTTCTGTTTACTTTGGAATAGTTTTTGGGTTTTTTTGGTCATTTATCAGGATTTTGTAGTGTGAGGTTACTAGAAGAACACACACACGCACACACATACCACAGACAGACAGCAGTTTCCAGTAAATGGTGCAGTGATTAAATGCTTGCTAATGGATGGTATCGTCCGAGAGGATGGTCAGAAGGAGGAAGGAGCGGAGACTGACTGCAGGACTAACGGATTACTAGGCTCAGACGCCTCTCTGTGCAGTCACACTGTCTGGGCTCAAGTTGTTGGCCTGGTTGTGAACACCTCACATCCAGTGTGGTGATTTTGGTCTTTTTTTTTCTGACACTGTTGTGTTAGGCCTCAGCATCTGAGGCTTTGGCCTTGATTGTTTAATTTATAGCCCTGAATCTTAATATGTAGGTGATATGTACGTGTTTTTAACCCAAGAATAGGGCTAATAATAAAAAAAGGCCCAAATTTAATAACCTCTCATCCATTCATACTTAGGTGCTTAGTTATTCCACCACTTAAAACGGTTGTGAAGTACGCTGTAAGAATAAACTATTGATTGTGACTTTAAAAATTTAGTTTGCAGGCTGCCTTAAATTTTTAAGTTGACTGAATTTAAAAAGACAAGATGAATAAATTCCAAATAACCACAACTTATCTTCTCAAATCCAGTCAACTAAAAAGTTTAAAACATCCTTGACACTTTTTTTCCAGTTAAAATAATTAGTTTATTTTTACAGTGTATTCTGTTTTTGTACAATACTTATTACTAAAACATATTCTATTAGGACAGCTAAAGTGTGAAAGGGGGAGAGAGAGGGGATGACATGCAGAAAAGGGCTATAGGTTCAAATCGAACCCGTGGCCATTGTGGCAAGGAAATAGCCTCAGTATACAATTACTATTAATATTTTTAACATAAAAATTCATAATTAATGTGGAAAAAAAAAGTTTTTAAGAAGAAAAAATGTACCAGAGTGCATAAAAACAAAATAACAAAAATATACTTGTTTCTTTCAAAGAAATGTCCTTAGGAGGGATTGGGCCCCTCCAGAGGTCAAGGCTAAGTCCCCACTGTCCTCAGTTTCTAGAAAGTCAAAAATATTTTAATTTTCATGGTTCATTGCATTGTGTATTCCTCTCTTAATACTTTTAAACATAGTGTCAATTAGGATGGAAGTTAATGGCATTTATTTGATCGCTCAAAGAGGCAAAAGTGACGAGAAAAATGGGGTGCATGGCAGAAAAAAATGACTCATTGCAACGGTTCTTGTTCAAACCCACAATGTCAAGCTGTGTGATATCTGTCTCTGCCTGCTGAGCCAGCAGAACACATAGGTGCCTATTTTTTTATCGCTCCTGAGTGATAATTCTTTAGCTCTGATTAAGTATGTATGGTGCGTACGTTATATATGAGCAGGAACAATGACTAATCCGGGTGTGGTTTGGGAGCAGGTACAACAATCGTGTCACTGTTTATATCGTATGTATTTTGGCCTACTTTGTATATAAATACTGTATGTGACCTAGTTAGGGTTTACCTGTCCCTGTTTAGGTGTTATTTGGGCCATTTTCAGTGTGGTAATTTGGCCCTGGTCAGGTGCGCACCCCGGGGCCGTGTGTGGTAGCTGGTGAGGCTGACAAGGATCTGCAGTTGGGTTACCTGCCAATCTCTTTTTACGAAAGAAAAAAAAATGTTAACAAGGGATCATAAATGAGTTCTGTGCCAAAAAGAATTGTTTAACATTACAAAACATGCAGGCAGACAGTGTTTCAGAGCTAATTAACTGTCAATTTAAGAGACAGTTCTAATATTAGCCAAAGATGAAGAGGCCATTGAGATAAAGCTGGTCCAGAAATGCAGACTTCAGCGTGAACATATTCACAAAGCCCCTCCCAAAACATAAAATATGTTTGTGAGTAAGTACAAATGTGTGTGTGTGTGTGTATGTGAGTGTTTTTATGTTGGAGGGATTTATTGCAGTGATTTGTAAGAACCAGAGGGAAAGGTCGTTGTACTGTGGGAGAATTCAAAGATAGAAGGGCACAGTGCTGAGGGTGAGAGGAGGGGGGGGGGGGTGACAAAAGGGAAACGAGAGAGCAGACTGAAGTGGGGATCGGAGCAGAGGGAGTTGTGGCGAGTGAGCGTGTGAGATGAGGCGAGGCGAAAGAGGCAGAAAGAGAGAGAGGGAGACTGGATTGATGATGGTGTTCTGGGATGGTGTGTGTGTGTATGTGTGTGTTGAGGGGGGGGGCGGCGAGGGGGGCTGGGCGGGTATTGTTCTGTCACTTTGCCTGTGTCAGCAGGTGGAAGCTCTCATCAGGACATTAAATATGCAACAATGCTGACTGCGGCACCGTGCTGAGACAGCCAAAGCCGGACGACTGGGGGGCCCCACTAAAAGTAAACCAGCGGCACCGCTTTGCCTCGCGCCGCGCTAGACAGCCATCCATCCACAAACACACACACACACACACACACACACACACACACAATGTTCCGAGACCTCTGGCTTCTTCTCAGGGCTGCCCTGACCCTCCCTCCGTGCTCTCCTCAGCTACCCGGGCAGCCGGCTGGTAAAGCTGGCTGACTTACTGGCTCACCGACTGGCTGGTTCCCCCATCTGGGAGTCCACACAAGGGCAAAGGCAAAGCTAGTAATCCACGAGCCCAGTGAGGGATTAGCAGTAGTTACATACAGATCAGTCATGTGGAACACTGATGCCCAAAAAAATCTGCCTTTGTCAATGTGGAATTTAATGCAAAATCTACAGTAAACCTGACTGAATGTGTGTGTAAATGATTGATTTTCCGCTCCCTGCTGACTACCGATAAAGCAAAATAGTCAATCAACTAAACGTTACAATCTGAACATTTTTGAATACTCAGTTCCCAACACCAGGGGCCAGATGCATAAAACTTAAATTAAGCAGGCTTTTTTCATACCTTCCTGAAATTCCACCAGGGTATATAATATATGATGCTGTAAGTCTGCAGTGCTAACAACCCAACAACTTTTTAGACTAATAGAGACACACTGTAATAGAGTTACTTTCCTGTAACTTCTCCCTCCATCAATAGGTGTCGCTGTCTCTTTCAGATCAGCTGCCTGCACCACCAGTAGAGACTGAGCTCTGAGGGTGCATGCTGTGCACTACAGACAGTGGGTTTCATAGAAAGAGGAGCGCCTGTATTTACAACGCCACTGAAAAACATATCTTCGTGATTTTTAAATAACCTGTTGTACTGTGATGCCACCCTTCCCTAGCAGTGTTTCCCACAGAATGAGCTTAGCAAACAGGGGGAAGGGAGCAAACTTTTGTTTTATCTGTTTTTCCTTTTAAGTGTGTGTGTGCCCCTTTATATCAGTCTGTATCCTTCCCTCTAAATTCTGAGTTTTTTTGTGAGTCCATGAACACAGCACAGGCGAAGCTCTACTTGAGTTCTTTTTTTCCTCAGCAGCAGTTTGTGACCCCTGGGGTAGATAATTGATCTGTTGATCCATTCAAAGCTGATCAAATCACACTGATGAATGAATAAAGCATCCGCTGGGAGTGAATGCAAACTTCTAGACCCAGCAGAGTTAACAATTAAGTTTCACTTTCAATTCGCCTGACGTTCTGCTGTTCCATCTGTGCCCAGAGTTCACTGAGAGTGTATTGCAATGCATACACTCAAATGGTATGCATGTTCCAAAAGTGCTCCTAATGAATGGTCCAGCTACAGAAACAGAAAATGTATTTGTGGCAGCAGATGTTTTAACTTGTGACAGGCTGCCACAAATAAATGAATGTGTTGGACACCCTGGCATGCATTCTTTTCAAGACACATATAGACATGCTTTTTTTATTAAAACCTTAAAACATTAAGGAAATGCAACATCTGCAAAAGCCTCATGTCCACTCCCACAGTTAAATCGCATCCAGGCTGACTTGAACCCAAATGAAAGATATATTAGCGCGTCAATTCATTTGAATGGGAGCTGTGTGACAATGCACAGAAACACTACAGGGTCATCAGCAAATATGTAACCTTCCTTGACTTTTGCTGCAATGCAACATAACGTCATCCTGAAAGGTGCTGCGTCGGCCTATCACATACATGTGAGCGCACAGTCCTGGTCAGTTACTACAGTCTTGCAATCATCCAGACGTAGAAATCTTGTCTGTGAGTCTCACAAATCATTGTGCAACGCTTTGCATCTGATAAGCCTTTAAATGCATTGAGCAGTCTGGGCTTCCAGGATCATTTTCACTCACTGGTACATTCAGAAAAGCCTGAATCCCAGGTCAGCCTTCCGTGGATGTGCCCTTAATCCTCTGTTTGCATATCAACACTTTGCCTGCCCCACCACTCATTAGCACTGCCAATGAAAAGAACAGCGAAAAAGAAGTGCATTTACACCAGCTGTGTTGCATTGACAACAGACTTCAACTAACTGTGTCTTGGGAGTGTGTAAAAATGGCATCATGCAGCCACCTGTTTGCTTGAACAGTGAGTAGATAAGTGAAAGGAGTATGAAAGGAGAAAGAATTATTCATTATCACAGAGGTCAGAGGTGTTTCTATGTCATTCCTTCAAGGCTCCTCTGACTTATGTGTTTACTGCTTTTTTTGATACAACTGAAAAAGAGAGAAAGCCACGCCAGTCGTAACGATTACTTGGTCTTTTTTTTTGTAGGTCATCATTTCTACAGCTCCTTATCACACAAAAGCAGCTGTCCTTCCGTACAAATTTACACCACTTGTATTATTAGGTCATCAGAGGTTACTTTACTAGTGATATCTAAGTCACCATGAAAACATTAGAAAGGTGATTAATGATTTAGTTAACAGTGCTCATACAGTGCAATACAGGGAAAATGAAAAGATCATAAACACAGGGGATAAATATAGATAGATAGTACTTTGATGAGCATTTTGCAGATTGCCTCGTAGGCTGCAGAAAGAATTACTCAGTCAGGGAAATTAAAAATGACTGAAATAACTTTTGTTGTTGTTGTTGTTTATAAACACCAGTTTGTGATTAGGATATAGTGAATTCATAGTTTTAGTGTGTGTACACCCCTATACAGATAAGGAGATCTATTTATTTAAAATCCTCCAGAAGTTTAAAACAAAACAAGAAAAAAATGGGAGACGTTTGCTATGAACAATAATAGTTAATATGGCTACAGTGCACAGACAAAATAAATGAATAAATAAAACAAGCATCTGCATTGAATTTGCAGAAAATAAAAATATAATGGGAGGTTCAGTGTAGAAACATGATGGTATTGATGACAAAATGAAATTACAAAATAACAGTCTTGCTATGTTTTAGGTTTTGTTCAATTTAAAAATCTAAAAAGAAACAGTTTTAAATGATTATTTGAAATATTTATGGTGTCATTTTTTATGGTAGTACAAACAGAGGAAATGGTTATATGTATGTAAACTGAATGTTAATAAGAAGTTTTTGAGGCTGTTGGTTGTGTAGTGCTGGAAATGCCTGATAATGAGGCCTTCAGCCTTGTTCATGGCCTTTGGTTGTGTGTGTGTGAGTGTGTGTGTGTGTGTGTGTGTGTGTGTGTGTGTGTTTGTGTGTGTGTGTGTCTGTGTGTCTGTGTGTCTGTGTGTGCATGCGCAAAACATAAATCCAATTATTGTTAGTATATCCCATGCACTGTACACCTGTACTGTATGATAGCAAAAAAGCGAGAAGGCATGTGCAGGGAGGAGGGACGAGACAGTAAAGTCAGTTTTATATTAAGTGTCAGAGTTTATTGCCCGCATTTTTTTTTCCTCTTTTAATCATGTTTATAGTAAGTGTGCATCGGCAGCAATCCACAGAATATAACTGGGGTAAAGAGTAATGGAAGTTGAAACAGATGCGGCGGAGTGGTAATGTATGTGTCGTCTCGCCCTGATACAAGGACACAGACGCAGCCTATTATATCCTCTTCTGTGTTTATGTCTCTAAAGTGAATCTCAGGAGGAATGTACGTCTGAACTCCCCAAAGTCATGCCTCAAACAATATCATCAAATGCATGCACGTATAGCATTGCATGTATGGATGTCATGTAAATTAAACAGACACACACTCAATATATATTTGTATATATACTATCAAGCAATGCCACTCACAGTAATGATTTATGCAGTTATTTATGTTTTTTTTTCTCATATGTAGCGTTACACAGATATAATGTATCTGTGGCTCTCTGACTGTTTCTCAGACTGTGGAAGCAGCTTTTATTTGTAGCATCAGTGATGAGCTTAAGCCGAGGTAAATGTGTGATTTCACACTTTGCAAACTGCTCATGCATTACAGAGCAAATGCATAGAGCTTATTAGAGATGGAACATGTGCTGCACAATCGACATGTCGCTGACATTATGGCGGACGAATTACACTCTGGAAAAAGAAAAAGGACAGATGACAACAGATGAAAGAAAGTGAAAAAAAAGAAAGATATGTCCCCGATAATGAATGACTTCAGAAACCTAATGAATTACTCATAATTATGAGCCTTAAAAGTCAATTAGTTAATTGGCCCAGCGTTTTTAATGTGAGAATGATGGTGCATCAGTTCAAAGGGAAACTGAGAATCGATTAAGACAACACGCTTCATAATGAGAAACCAAATTACGATTTATCATTTAGCGATTGAGTCGTGCATTCTCTGCGAGTGAGCCGAAGAGCGTTGCCCTGCCCTACACACACACAGACACACACGCACACACACACTCACACAGAAGCAGTGCGCCTCCAAAAAGCCGATCAGTCCCTACACCGGGACAAGGATCAATGCTGAGGTAATTTGTTTCGATCAATTAAACAGACATCTGCTTGAATTAGACTCCAATAGACTGCAAAAGGCCAAACCCCTTTCCCATCCGCGTGTGAATATCTGTGTGTGCACATCTGTATCCTTTACATGCACTGTAAAAAATAAATGATTTGTTTTAACTTAAAAAAAATGAAAACCTTAAAATTTTAATTTGACTGAATTTGAGAAGACAAGTTGAGGTAACTTTAGAATGACATCAACTTGTGTTCTCGAATTCAGTCAACCTAAAATATTAATGGCAGCCTGGAAACTAACTTTTTCAAGTTTAAACAAATTAGAATTTGAAGGTTTTAACTTCATTAAATGAAAAGAAACTTGGTTGAAGACGTTAAAACCTTGAAATGTTGAAGTCTACTGAATTTGAGAAGACAAGTTGAGGTAATTTTCCAATGACACTGGAACAACTTGTTTTAAATTCAGTCAACTTAAAAATTTAAAGCAGTCTGGACTCTAACTTTTTTTTAAAGTTAAAACAAATTGTAACTTTTACCGTGAGGACACAAAACAAAAACACACCAAAGTCGTGAACAAATAGCTAACAGGTGTAGAATCGAGAAGAGAATAATTGATTAGAACAGTTGCAGGAGCTGGAATTTGTAAAGTATGACATCATTTTGCAGTTTATGTCCTCATTTCCTCTTTTTGACAAACATATTTCACTCCTAAGAATCGATGCAGAGTGGAAAAACTTTCCTGGAAAAAAATAACTTTTTGTTTCAACTTAAAGAAAGTGAGTGTCCAGGCTCCCTTAAAATTTGAAATTGACAGAATTAAAGAAAAAAATTAAGGCAGCTCATGCAATAGCTATTTCAAGTTAAACACATTTTTTACAGTGTCGGCATCTGGAAGGAGTAACGCCACAGGCAACTTGTTTATTGTTTATGGTGCAGGAGGAAAAAAAATAAGGTAAAGACAGTTGTATTAGCCAGAGTCTAATTTAATGGCTCCCACTAGTGTTCTGTGTACATCAAGTGATGTTGCTGACACCAGAGCCTGTCCATTACTGTACGATATGAGCAGAGAGGGTCTGCTCCCTTCAAATGAACACGCAGGATAATTGTTATGCAGCGAAGCTGTGAAGCAGAGGGAAGTAATTAAAGGAACAAGGGCACTGTGGTGGTGGTGGTGGGCCGCATCCCCCTCCTCTATGTCCCCGCCGCTACTGTTTCCCCCCTGCTCGCTGGAGATTACACACACACACACACACACATATTTTCACACGCAGGTTCCCCCTATATTGACACCCTCATAATTACAGCCAGGGTTTACAGTCATCCTAATATTCTAATTACAGTCTGTCTGTGTTTATAAGGTCATAATGTTACAATTTTACGACACAGTAGTTGTCAGTTGACCAAAAAATGAGAAAAAGGCATTTCCCGCCCTAATTGTTTTCTTCTGATGACAACACATATTGTGCGCCACCACTCGCCCTTAGAATAAATACACATTTTTTTAATTAGTTCAAAATACATTTGTGCCATAGAATATACAGGATCTGTCTTGGTTCTCTTTCATAATGCAGCTCTCACAGCGTATGCGTCCGTCTCCTGCAGTATTTCAAATCCATACTGCCTGGAGAGGCATCTCAGGGAAAATATAAAGCAGAGTTTCAGTCATATATCTCATAAGGTATAACTCGGACTATAATGCAGTCCTGGGCACATTGTTATTTCCATTACTTGTTATGAGAATAGTGAATGAAGACTGTGTGAGAGAATGATTTCATGGTCTCCTTTTTGGGAAGTAATCTCGTAAAGCAGAACAGGTGGAACTGTTACAGCTCCCGAAAACTAGTTTAAGTGAAATATTCATGACTAAACAAGTAACAATTAAAAATACACTTTCATAAACAAACATGCTTAGATTTAAAGCCTAGATCCAAACGTCGCCACCCACAAGGACTTCAAGGAGCAGTGTGAAGAGTTGGTGGCATTTTGTAGTGAGGTTGCAGAAATGAAGCTTCAACCAAGTACAAACATGTAGGAGAACCACAGTGTCCAAAGTGTAAACCCAGCCAGCAGTTTTTGGTTCTAAAAACGTTATCAGGATGGTACAATGTAATCAATGCAATGTTTTAGTAACGTTTTTTTTTTAGTTCCCAGAATGTTCTTTTTAAAGTTAAAGTAACATTTTCTATAAACATAAAAAAAAGTTAAATATGTACATTACATACATACCATCTTAGTCTGCATTTTAATCTTAAAGGGACATTATTTGGAATTATAAACATTAACATTATAACATTCTTTGAGCATTAAAATGTTTTCTTTAAACATTATGGTAACTTGCAGGTAACGTTAATGTTGTGGGAACATTCCCTGATGTCACTTTTTAGAGCCAGAGTTTGGTTTTTCCATGCTAGATAACATAAACATAGCAATTCTAATTTCCAGACTATTCATAATCAATGAAAACATAATTATGAATATTATATTTTATTTCTGCCAATAGACGCCCCTAAATTCTACACATTGGCCTTTAATTGCTAAACTCAGGGACTTCACATCACCTGCTAAATGTTTGAGTGTGAGAGGCTGCAAGGGTAGGAGATGGCTTAAATAGGGTAGGGGCAAAAATGTTATGTGTGGTATGATTGTGGGTTTGGGCCTTTTTATTTCACGTTTCTTTTTTTTCTTCCCCTAGTAATTATTCAGCATCACAACACTATAGACTGTGGGTAATTCCCTCAGACAAAGTGTAAAGAAATGCAGACTTACAGACAGTATGCAGAAAGTGTAGCAAATACAGGTGAGACCCAAGAATTCTGGCGTTACTCAGAGATGAAATCAGCAAAACAAACTTTAATCAAGCAATGGTTGGTACACAATAAATCAGTCAACTCTGGCAAAGTACAAAAAGCCACA
The DNA here is from genome assembly GCF_008729295.1 of Plectropomus leopardus. Lineage (NCBI taxonomy): Eukaryota > Metazoa > Chordata > Actinopteri > Perciformes > Serranidae > Plectropomus > Plectropomus leopardus. The sequence goes on along the minus strand of NC_056470.1, from coordinate 1,145,686 downwards.
AAACAAAGGGCAAGGTCAAAATTCAAAACTGGTCAAAACTATGAAGGTTCACTTGGAAAAGCAGGAGGAATTGCTGGAATGCTGACACAAAGGTCAAGACAAACTGAAGGAAAGGAAGAGAACGCAGACTCAATACTCTAGACACAGGTGCAGCACATTAGGGCGGGGCAGGTAATCACACAGGTGGGAAACACAGGAGGACAGGAAGTCAAGAGACCTGAAATGAGACAAGATGTGAGTACCAAAAACACACTTGAAACAGGAGGGAATAGTGACAAAAAGTTAACCACCAGGCCAGGGCGTGACATGAAGGGCTCTTTAAATGCCATTATCATGGTGCCACATGTTTTTAGATGAAAAAAAAAGAATGAGAATTGTTTTTAATATACTGCATACAAATAGTTAATTTTGTTATTTTTATTTTAATGTTATTTTTTTGATTATCACAGCCTGGGATATGTTAATGATGTGCAGCAACACTGACTGTCACCAGCTGGATATAGTATGTATTTTTAGAAGGCATCATCAAATGGAAAATAGTTAAAATTACAAATTCCAAGGTAAAAGCCCAGAATGACACCCCGAAAAATTTACAAAACATGTTTTTTTATGCTTTGCTGGCTGTGGGTTCAAAAATTGCAGTTTGGATGGGTCTCAATGGCACATTTTTGCACTTAACAGTATGAATGTAACAGTTTTGTTTACACAGTGTATTTTGGAGTTATTGTAGGAGTTGAACTGGAAATTCCAAGATTTAACACAAAATACACTATCTTGCCAAAATGTTAGCGTGCTGTGTCATTTACATTCCAGCGCTGTTAACGCTCCCTGTCCTCATGTGTTGTGTGGTGTTGAATGGGGGGGCTGCTGTTTGTGCGCATTTTTCACATATACATTGCTCAGGTTGTTTTGTTTTCGTTTTTACAATTTTACACAAATTATATCCATCTACAAAATAAGCCTAAAAAGGTGAAAATCAAAATGTTTTTTTGCATCTTGTCTTGTTGCATCGCTGCTAACTGGCAGGTTTTTAGAACTTTTCAGACTTGTGTAAAGTTGCATGCCTCAACTAATCTCGTCCCAAGTCTTTGGTCTAAACCAGGCTTTGAAAAATTAGTAAGACAAAAGTAAAAAATACAAGAAAATAACCTGGAAATTGGTAAAAAGAAAGAAAAGAAAGAAATGATCTGGAAAAAGTGCTTTTTGTCTTTTCTCTCTTTCTGCATTTGATTTTCTAAATCTACTAAGTTCTTGAAATTTGTGGAACATTTCTTACCAAGTTGCTCACTGTGGTTTTTCTTTTCATGTTTTAGAAAGAAATCAATTTGCTTAGAGTTCAGAGGTTGAAATACTTGTAAGGTGACTGAAGGCAGCACAAGGAAAGCGATGTTGCTCCATGTTTGAAAGGGTGACATAGCTATTTTGTTTTATTGTGAATTTTTGTATATCATTTTGTATTTTTTTAATGCTGTGATTTTGCACGGCTGTTACGTTGGCCAGGTCTTGTTTGTAAAAAAAAATAAATACATTTTTATCTCAATGGGACACCCTGGTAAAAATAAAATTAAATAAAATCAAATAAAATATATATATTTTTAAAAAGTAAAATAAAGCCCATGAATCTGTGAATGCGGAGATTTACATTTGGCCTAAAAGACAAAAATTAAATTCATCTGCGTCACCAGGACTGTTTGGTTGTGTGGATAAGGTTCCAATTCTGAGCGGAAATATTTCACACCACATGACTCAGCCTGTTAGCCTGGTATATGATGGTACATCAGGTGTGTTTGATTACAGCAGCACCAGCTTTCGTGTGGCCGTGTGGGATTTCTGTGTACATACAAGCAAGCGCTTGCCTCTCCCGACCTCCTTATGCTAACACGCTTTCGCGGTGCGCCGGGCCTCGTGCATCCATCTCCCTTTGCTCTGCCAGAGGAGGAGTGTAATTGGGAGCAGCATGCAGGATTGCAGAGTGTCAGGGAGTCAGCAAGCCAGTGTGCTCCAGCTACTGATACAGGACGATAGAGGAGCGGAAGATGAGTGCAGCAGCCAGCAAGGCAGCAGTCAGTTGTGGTCTGTCGGCTGGTAAAATGAGTCAGTCAGTCAGAGAGTGTCAGTCAAACGCAGGAGCTGCAGCAGAGACGCAGGCAGGGACGGGCTGTGATCACCCCCTCCCCCCCGCTCACCGCCCGCCTGCCACCCCTCCTGTAAGTGTACATATATATCTAAGAGGAGGAGAGTGCAGCGTCAGGACAAGGCTAGTTAGCATTCCCTGTCATCACCCGTACTGCTCCCAACTTGTGTTATTAAAGAGGAAAAAAGAGGTTGGAGTTAGAGGAGGTAAAGGACGAAGAAGTGAGAGAAGGAAGCAAGCTGTGGAGGCGCGTTCGATTACATTAGAGCTCCAAAATGTGTTTTGGGGGGGTCACAAAAGGGATGATCAGTAGACAAAAGAAAAGAGAAAGAAAAGGGAGTGTGATCGTAAAGAACATGAATTACGCACAGAGAGAGAAAGAGAGAGACAGTCGGCCAAAGTAAATCTCCCAAACCCATAAAGAGTTATGCGTTGTGATCTGTTCCACCGATCGTTGTGTGCTTTGAGATAATTGCTTCCATTTTGTTGCACAGAGACTATTACAGTATATGATAGGTGGATTACCATCTGTAACAGTGGGCTTTACACAGCAGCAGTAGTGCTGCATCAGCAGCATGGCTACTCCACAAACTATAGGTTTAGTCAACAGCACGAGTGGCTTGTGCATCGCCCTCGGGCTATTGTAGTAGTTATGGTCTCCTTTCGGAGGATTCCACCCGGCAGAGGGAAAACATTTTCCCCCGTCGGATCCAGCATCATCAGCACATCACCTTGATGGGATCAAATCTCATTGTCGAGCTGAGGAGTACAGAGAGTCAGGCCAGTTATTCTGTGTCCATTTTTACTTTTCCCCCTTTTTTTTTTTTTAACTTGCTTTTAATGCTTTGAAGCCTGGGTCACTTTTCTTGTACTGTGTTCAGACCCCTTCACAAGTATTTAAAATTTTGAAACTACGGCAAAATGGTGTTTTCTTGTGAAAACATGAGAAAATAAGCTATTAACAAGCTGCATAAAGTGTTGCACAAATTGCTAGAAATTAGCAGAAATTAGATAAAAAATCTAGGAAAAAATGTCCAAAAAACTATCTTTCAAATAATCAAAATTTAAAATATAAAAATGTAATATACAATATATGAAATTTAAATATAAAAATAAAAATATGTTACTGCATTTTTATATCTTGGCCACTTTTTTAGGTAATTTCCCTGTTTTAAAATATTCAGGTAATTTCGTTTTACTTTTTAAATAATTTCTTGCTAATTTTTGGGCTAATTCCATTGCTCATTGCCTTCTACCCATGTTTTTGAAAGAAATCAAGCCCATAACATCTGGTTGCTTAAGTTTTCAGCTAACTTTTCAAACAGGAGCAAATCCTGCATTTGTTTTTAGCCACAGGTGAATACACATTTGATAAACTAGCATAAAAACGCTCAATTTGGCGTCCACAGGCCATGTTTGGCCCACGATCCATTAGTTTTGGCCTGCCACGGATTTGCCAAGCTCATGCTTACTCTCCTTTTATTTTGAAAGTGTTGTAAAATCCTAACTGTAATGACTAGATTTTGTGTAGCTAAAAAGTAAATAATCTGAGTTTTACAGCAATGTACAGCACTGCTGTTCAGCCTACCTATTAAATTAAATACACCTTATCTACGCATTATCTCTCTCCATAGGAAGAACTTTGGGGCATTTCTGCAAAACTACATGTATAATGGTCTTTCAACCAGCTTTGTGTCAAAACAGTGTAGATAATGAGTGTTTATTAGTCTGGTGTGGTGCAGTGCATTCTGGTAGTTGTAGGTTTTCTACCTCTTGAGCAAAACCGTCGTTTTTCTCTGTTCTCTCAGATTATGTAGCACTAGTTTCAAAAGTATTCTTGTCTTTCTAGTGCAGACATCCTAGTCTCATTATAAGTCCATCGTTCCACAAAATGAAATACTTCTTTAATGTGGGATTGGGTCAAAATAACCTGAAGTGTGTGAGTTCATGGTAATCAATGAAAATGGTACAGTGTATCAGTGTGGCTCACTGATGTGTTTTTAGAAAACTACAGAGGTCTATGGCACAAGGGGATAAGAGTTTGGATACATATGAAATATGTAAGTTAATTGTTGGCATTGGTCTTGTCTTGTCCTTTAAACAGTGAATCATTTATGGGTACAAAACTATTTTTTCTACAGTATGCTGACATGAGTAATTATGTTATAAAACAAAAAAACAACCCTGGAAATGATAAAGCCACATCACTGTTTGGCAAAATATTTTTTTTTTCTTATTTTATTTTGAAAGTATTTGCTTGGTTTGTATTAGTTGATATTTGTAGAATGATCGGCTGGAGGCTGCATTTTGTTCTCTTCTATACTATCTACTCCCATCAAAGCAGCACATATAGTACACTGCTGTGCACTGTGTACATATAATGATAAGAACTGCAATATAACTCACATTAGCAGTAGTAGTTTCAGTGCTGCGTGTGCAGTGCAGTCATTTATACCTTTGTTGGACTGAGATTAATGTAATGGTGCACCTCTCTTTATGATACATACACAAGCATGCTGCAAGCAACGCTGGAACAGTAAGTTCATAATGTAATTTTAACAATGTGCATAATGACAAAAATAAGATCCTATATGAACATATCCTTACCTTCACATAGAGAGAAGTAGAACAGATGGAGGGGACAGCATGCAACACAGGCATAGCATGGATTAATGTTGTGTTATATGTGGTAAAAATGCCCCTAATTGTTTGCTTAACCAGAGAGTTGTGTGTTATATACTATAATACATTACCGTGTTGCATTATGGTTGAAAGTTTGTTGGATCTGAGTTCCTCTCATGTGTCTCCAGTGGTCAGTCTGTGGTGGAACGCACAGAGATGGAAAAATAAAGAGGGAGGAAGAAAGAGGAAGAGAGACTCCTGGACTGTGGTTTGTTATGGGAGCAATAAAGCTGCAGGGCATGCTGGTCCGGCCACGAGGGCCCTGAAGGAGTACAGTAGAATAAAGTAGAGTAGACGAGACGAGACAAAAGAAGGAGAGGGAGAGATGAAATAAAAAAAGTATAATTGCTTGGAAAGTTTGGAAACAATAGAGGGGATTGAGCATTTAGATCTTTTAGTCCATTTCAAGTATTTGTTGGCATTTTACTGTTTGCAGCAAGCAGGGCTAATTTCAGTTCTTTATTTTGGTTATTTTCTTGTAACACTTCATTATATCTTTTGTGCATAAAGTCTTAATCTGCAAAGTACTGCTGTAAAATAAATGTAGTTTTAAAAGTAATGGAAGTACAAAGTATCCCAAAAAAGAAAATGCAAAAGTTTTTTTAAAAAATGGCACTTCAACTTGCAATAATTTCATTGGCAACATGACATTGAAATCTCGTCACAGTTTTAAGTTGACATGGCAAACTTATTAGCTGATATGGAACATTAACATTCATTTGCAGTAGTGTTTGTGTCCACCTGATGGATGTAAGTCCTATGCTGATGGTAACTGCAGAGCTAAGGAGAAGTAAAGTGCACTGATGATTCTAAGGTCAGTCTCCTGAAAAAAGGTTTTGCACATTTGCACATTTCATATGTATATTAACATTTATAAGGTGACGTAGTAAATGAGCTAACTTTATCATTGAGAGGTGGGGTGGATGGTGGATGGTGGGTCTCCTGGACAATTCCTGCAGAAATAGTGCTATGAAAAGTGGTTTGCTGGAGGCATTGCTGCATTTCCTGCCAGAATAGTGTCCACAAAAGGTGTCTGTTGTTTGCTTTTTTGAGATGTTGCTGCATTCTCTGGGATAGTGCCTCAAAAGGTTTTTTTTTTTTTCGTTTTTTAACAGAGACTTTGCTGGGTTTTCTACAAGAAACAGCCTTGAAAAATAGTTGTTTCGTGACTGAGACATTGCTGACTTTCCTGCCGAGAAGGTGATTGTTTTTTATAAGACATCATCTGCTTTTCTGTGGGAATTGTGGCAACCTAACCTGATATTTTAGGCAATGTAAATGTATCCACTACACAATAATGTACAGATCCGTGGTTTGCAGAAATGTACAATGCCAACATTTTTCTAGTAATTGGAATGTTAGTCTCTGTGAGACCATCACTACAATCAGCTCTTTCCCCATTACACAGTCATTTAATCCATTATTCACTGCAAGTGGCTCTTTGCACATAGTTATCTTTGTGTAAGTGATAGCCATAATCTTAATCTTTGACGAATATTTGATGAGAAAATCAATAAATCCAAACCATACGTTAGGCTCCAGCTCCTTTGTCTCTAGCTAGAGTAAAGTGTATTTTACCTTTAAGCTTAAAGCTTTGTTGACTCACTTTAATCACACTTCTCTGTCCCGACACACACGTCTTTACACAAGCGGCCAAGACGCTGATCTGCCACAGATCCTAATCTCTATGGCTCTAACTAGCTCGAGCCTCTTTCGATCCCCATTGTCCCGAGTTAAAACACAGCAGTCGTAATGAAGCCTTTCACTCTCTGTGCGCTTTTCAGGCCCTCAGAAAAAAAAGCGGGCGTCCCACTCCCTTACAATGGAAAGCAATGTCAGCCGGGGCTATCTTTACGCCCGAGCTCCTTTCTGACTTAAACTGCATTGGATTTTTTGTTTCACGACAGAGCGTATATCAAGTTGCCTTTGTGGCCCTGCTGCGGCCTGTAATGAATGCATGGCTAAAATACCTAAGTGGTGGCGGTGGTTCGTTAAAGGAGGAGGATGGAGGGAGCGGGGTAAGAGGTGGAGGAGGATGGGGGGGGTGTTGGGAGCGTGCTCAGAGTGAGAATCAGCCTGCGTAGCTAGAGAGAGAGGGAGAAAGAAAGGTGAAGACAGAAGGCAGGTCTGCTGCGGTTTGGCAGCCGCTGCACATGGATCATGACATCATTCCCTGACTAAACGAGATGACGTCTTTCCTCTTTAATATGACTGAAAGAAAGTCTTAAACGAGTTCTTTAAAAAAAAACATGTTAAATTCTTTCATTTTACTTCTTCTGTGCCCTTCAATTCTCTTAATCCGATCTCCTTTCACTTCAGAAAACCGAAGCTTTTCCCATCATCTCTCTCTATCCGAGCTGTCTCGTTTATCTCCCTTTGTTCTGCTTTGACAAGAAGTTCAGTGACAGGCCAGCGTGCAGGAGTTAGCGGCCGGCATCTTTTATATCCTTATGTTAGTTTATGAGCAGATAATTACCAATATCGGCTGCCTTCTTTACACACCACTTCTATTTAACTTTGAAGCCACACCTCAGCATTTTCCGACACATAAAATCACACGGAGCATCGTTGGCTCGGACAAGATCTTTCCGGCGCTTGTTGCCTTTTTTTTTTTTTAATCTCATTACAGTTATTGATGGTGTGTTACTGTGGTGAAGACGGGACCAAAGGGCAGTTAAAGCTGGTTAGTCGACTCGTACGCATGAACCTCGAGGAGGTCTGTTTGCTGAGTTCTGGCTTGAAGACTCTCTGGATATATATTTGGTGAAATTACTGAATAAAGTGGTTCATTAAGGACACTTACGGTGTCATCCTTCTTACATTAATGTGAAGAATTTCACCTCTCGCAAAGTCTAAGAAAAGATCCCAAGAGTCCAGTGAGGCTGCATTAAGGGAGGATACAGACCCTGGTCCTTATTAAAAAAAGGCAAATAAAAGACAGTCAAATCCTGGTCACTACTACTTAACTTTAAACAGTTACTGTCTGGGTTGCCTTATTTTAAGTTGACTGAATCTGAAAAGAGAAGTTGAGGTAATTACAAAATTGCCTCAACTTGTCTTTTCAAATTCAGCCAACTTAAAAACCCAGTTAGTTTATATTAATGGAGGATACAGACCCTGGTCCATTTTAAATTAAGAAACAGTTAAAACCTGTTCACTGCAAAAAGAAACTCTGTCTTAACTTTAAAAAAAATAGCTTCCTGGCTGCCTTAAATTTTAAAGTTGGCTGACTTTGAAAAGACAAGTTCAGGTTATTACAAAATTTCCTCAACCTGTCTTTTCAAATTCAGTCAACTTAAAAATCCATTAAGGTTATTAAAATGCAGTAGGGTTATATTAATGGAGGATGTAGACCCTGGTCCCTTTTCTAAAAATGAAAAAAGAGATGGTCAAATGATGTTTACTGTAAAAAGAAACTGTTTTAACTTTTTTTTAAAAAAAGTGTCTGGGCTGCCTTAAATTTTTAAGTTGACTGAATTTGAAAATGCAAAGTTAACACAAAATTACCTCAACTTGTCTTCTCACATTCAGTCACCTTAAAACTTACTAATAGTTTCCTTTTAAAACTATTGTTTTGACTTAAAAAAAGTAAGTGTCTGGGTTGTCGTAATTTTTTGAAGTTGACACAATGTAACCACGTCCTGTCCTCTCAAATTCAGTCAGTGTAAAAACTTAAGGCAGCCCAGACAACAACTTTTTTAAGCTAAAACAAATAGTTGCAACTATTTGTTCTAACTTAATAGTTAAAATTGACTGAGTCAAAAAAAGACAAGTTGAGATCACATAATTACCTCAACTTATCATCTAAAATTCAGTCAACTTAAAAATTTAAGACAGCTCAGACACTTCTTTAGAAGTTAAAACAAATAATTTCTTTTTACAGTGTTTAAATGTTGTAGACGTCCACAAAGAGAGGCAGGGAGGGGAGAGAGTGTGAGGGAGGAGGAGAGGATATAATTAAATATATCATCTAAATAGGTATTGATCGTCTTAAGGGTGTTGCTGTTAGATTAAAAGGTTAAGGAATAAAACCGCTTTGAGGATTAAATCATTGTGAGGTAAAATCAAGAGCGGCGGAAGATAAACACTGCAATAATCACAAAGTATGAGCGCTGCAGACGTGCCTAATGATGTCCTATACAGACATTAAAGATCCTGTCAAGATACATTTAAAGACCAGAGCCAAAATTGGTCCTGGCAATTTAAACAAATCCACCGCAAAGAGAGTTTGGATGAAATATGAACGCAAGGTCGAGCAGGTGCCCTGGCTGTTTATGTGTGTGGAGATAATGTCAGAGTTTCTACATACTATGAACTGCTTACGTAGAAGATAGTATCGTCGCAGGCAACCCTGAGAGGGCTGATAAAGTAAAAGTTGAGCGCCGTACGGTACGGTAGCCACAGTGCGACACCTGAGCCGAGCAGCCGCACAAGGTCAGGAAGCGTTTTATCCGACAGGGGTGTTTTATCTTCGGGGGGAGAGTAAGGGAGCGAGGAAGTGGCTGAGCAGAGGATAAAGGGTCCCGTTACGCTCCTGTCTCCTTCTCTGATCAACCAATCAGGCGCGGGAATAGTGCTGAGTCAGCCGCTGGGTGCTGCTCACGTCCGAATGCAGGGGGAGGAGGGAGGGGGAGGTTGACGGTGGAAGAGGATCCAGCCAGCCGGTGTCTGCAGTGGACTGCAGCAGCATTAGCACCACTAACCTCATGACAAGAGGGCCAAACCAAGAGCCAAGTCTGATTTCTCCTGATGGACTTTTATTTTACGCCAGTTCTGCAATGCTCATCACAATCCCATAGATATTAGATCCACACTCAATGTCTGCACTCACTTTGATGTATACATCCCACTTTTCCCTCTGCCTCTAGTCAGTGGGTAATTAGCAGGAATAAATACGGCGAGCCACAGAAGATAAAGTTTACAGCCTGACCACAGGTCAACTTGTTTCATTACTATAGTGTGCCTTGCATTAAGCTAATTACCAACCGGCAAACATCTTCATCAGACATGCACAGAGGCCTTCATTACGACGGTTTGTCTAAGTCTGCTTCATTTAAAAGCTGCATTACGAGAGATTATTGCACTTTTAAGTGGATTTTAATGGTTATTTTGTAAGAGTGGGCTCACAAACAGGTTTCAGTCACTGGTCTTAGTGCCGTGACGTGACAGGAAGTGATACCTGTGCTCTCATACCCAATTTCCACCAACATGGAACTGGTTCTGTCGTGGTTCCCACACCTAATTTTGAACTTTTCTGATTTTTTCAAGCAGAAATAAATTGGTTCAGAACCTCAATAGTTGGTTCTTGGATAGTTTAAAAAAATAGCAGGTTTTTCTTGCCTTGAAGTGCAAACCCAACATGTTCTCATCCTAAGTCACATTTGTGGCTTTGTCAGTGGACTTCCTTATCTACATATTGTGCTCAAGGTATCCTTTTGCATCTGCTGTTGACATTCCAGGATGCCACTATGGACACCTGGATGTCGACGAAAGCACATGGTGGAATTACACAACAAGGGCACAGATGGTTAAGTTTAGGCAAAAAGAGCACATGGTAAGGTGTAGAAGAAAAACACTGCATTCAGACAGGAAGTGAACACAAGACTCCCGCATGACAGTCCAGGGTTTGTTAGACCCATCCACTTGCAGGTAATAGCATGAACTGTGAGACGAGCAGAGACTGGCTGGTTAACACCGCTGCAACTGTGCTGCAAGGTGTCTCATTGTAATCCACAATTTTGTCTGCTTCTTTTGTGCATTGTGCAATGTCTTCACGTCCTTGATTGCAGTGGTTTTACTCAAAATCTGCAGAAACCAGGCTGGTTTGCTAGATAGCTGAGCGTACACTTAAGGATTTTAGCCCATTTTTGACCCAATTTTTGAGCCTCACAGCTCATTTTTAAAAATCAGGCTGAATTTCGGCTTCGTTGGGCATTATTTGCCATGCAGGGGAGCGAGTAGTGATCATCCGCTGCCGAATGGCCTTCGGGCGGTCGCATGAATTTTTAACATGTCGGAAACTTTGGACGGCTGATGCAGGCTCTTGCACAGTTGAAGCAGAGCAACAAGTAGATTCCCCAACTTCTGTGCCTTCTTTTCTCACTGTGTGGCAAACACGGTATCTGAACACGTCATGGCAACATGATGCTGGACGGAAAATATCGAGGTCAAGTTGGTTGAGCTGTGGTAATGACATGCATGCCTCTTTGATGTTTCCTCCTCCTCCTATCACGACCGATACGAACGAGAGAACACTGGCAGGAAAAAGTCGCTGTCCTTCAGCAGCCTGGTAATATATTTACCAGGCACATGATTGCACAGATTATCAAGGCAGCATGCTTCTGCCTTGCTAGCACTGTTGCTAAAATGTGCCTCGGAGCTTTCAAAATAATCGTTATTGACAATTGTCAATAGCTGTGGCCATCTGCGAGGCTGATGAGATTTTTACAGTGTAAGCTCTCAGGTTGAGGCTTGACGATCAGACTGTAAAGTGTGAGCACATTAATTGTGAGCTTTGGCTGAGCTGCAATTAATAACAACATCTCTAAAATCATACAGTGTATGCCCAGATTAATACCAAGGTTCCAAAAATCCAGAACACAACTGGTTCAAGAACTAGAGCTAACTAGGTGGAAAAGAGGCATCAGAGACTTCCTGGCCTCGCCCACCCACGGCACCCCTGCTGGAGAGCCGTGGCCTGACAGTCAGTCACTGAGAGCCCCTTGTCCTGATAAGGAGAGAGCGAGCGGAGACACAGAGCATGGTCAGCGAGTGGAGAGTGAGTGATGGGAGTGGCCGCGTACAGCAGGTTGTGTTAGTGCAGCCCCGCTGTCAGGCCATACATCTGAAATGAAAATATCACGGTGAGCGAGAGTGACAGAGTCCGCTGCGGGACTGGTTTCAAAGTGTCACTCTTCCTGCCGGGGTCGTACATACATAGCGTCGGGCCCTGCAGCTGCTCCGTAACACCACCTGTGCTTGTGGAAGTCTCCCCGGGGACGCCTCACACCCCCACTGACCTTCCCACTATGACTCCCTGACTGTCTTCACCACTACGTCTCTCCCTCTGTGCTGGCGTCCAGCTGTCCCTAACCCTCATCCCCTCCTCCTCTGTCTCCAATATAAGGGCAGGAATGCAGCGGACAGCACAGTCCCAGAATAGACAAGTAGCCAGCCTATCTCCAACCATGCAGTCAGCCTGATAGAGGGCACCTACAGTAGCAGCCATGCAGGAGTGCACACGCATGCAGCACCCCGACCCACATACAGTCCACTTCCCCGAGCTCAAATATGAACGCACAACACCTTTACTTATTGTAGTTTTGATCTTGACGGAGCTGCCTCACAGTTTAATGTTGAAAGAGCACTCACCGGTGAAGCTTTCAGCAGGCATCTAAGCGAGGTTAATGATAAAACGCTATGGGTGTAATGATTCTGTTTGATGTCGGATCTGAGTGGAGGTGCGCGAGGTGAAGGAGGGTTGCCTGTTTGATGAGTGTGTGGGCCACAGATTGCTGGAATAAAGCGCAGACAGCGTGGCAAAGGGATTCTCTCCCTAATCTACTGAAAATCCTGCTATGAAAAGGATTTCATGTGTAGCGCTTTCTCCTTCTGAAGTTGATATCCGTGCTTGAACACACACTAGAGTGCACACACACTCACTAGCACGCTTGTCCGTTTTACGCGGACATTCATAGATCACTGTCCACAGAAATGGCAGTCACATTCACACCTAGGAGATCAAAAATAGAAATTTATATACACTGTAAAATCTGACAAGTTGATTTGACATAAAATAATCTTGGAAACCAATTACCATAAAAAGGCAAGTAATTATAACTATTAATCTTAATTGTTTTAATTGTCTAATTAACAAGTTAACTTTATATCTGATAAATTTACTCAAAATTTTGTCATATTTACTTAATTTATTTAAATAAAGTTGTTGCAACTTAAAAATGGCAAGTACAATTAGCTTGTTATTTCTAGGTTTTAGTAACTTTTGTAAGACAAGTTAGTCTAACTTAATTTCACTGGAAAAAAGAAAATTGTTAACTGTTGACTTAAAACAATTACATCGGTCAATAACACATAAATGAATTCTTTTTGTGCAAGTTCACTTAGAACAGCTGCTTGAATTTGAGTCGAGAACATTTAATTCATTTGTGTGTCACAGTACTTTTTTTTAAGGTGTTTTCATTTTCTTACTAAAAAAGCAAATTTTTGTTACCAGTATTTTTTTTCTCTTTATTGATCATGACAAAGAAGATTTTACTGATGATATAATGTTAACATAAATAGGAGATCTGCAAGTTCTGTTTTGTTAAAATGGTTACAAAAATACAAATATGACTGTCTAGTTTGCAACCAGCAGGTATTAAGTACAGTATACTTGGTTCATTGAAGTTGCTAAAACTTAGAAAGATTGATTTAATTAAACTTGTCATTTTCAAGTTGTAACAACTTCACAAAATAAAGTAAATGTAACTAAATTTACAATCTAATAGTTATATTTACTTACATTTTCGAGGCAATCGCTTTACTACATTTACATTTACATACATTACATAAAAGTAAATCAATTGGTCATATTTTTAAGTGCAGCAGCGTACACACACACACACACATGAACTCTACACACACATACACACGCGCTCTGCGGTGCTGTATGTTGCAGAGGTAGAACAACAGCAGCTCTGGGACAGGTAGAAAATTCAGGCCATGCAAGCTCGTCCTCTCCGTCTCCGTGTGCTACTTCCCACTTTCTTCCACCCCTCCATTCTCCCCTCTCTTTTTCAGCCTCCTTTTTTTTCTCAGTCAAGGAAGCATCCCCTCCATCAATTTGCCGGTCTCTTGGGTGACAAGTTTATTAAACACAAGAGAGAGAGAGAGATGGAGGGAGAGAGGGAGAGAGAGAGGGGAAAAAAGAGTGAATGGGCCCTGTCTTGCTCCTTAGCTCCTTACATGCACTGCTAGTATTTAAGCATTTCTTTTTTTAATGTGATTTGTGTGCAGTGAGGCTGATGTATTTGTTATCTAGAGAGGGGTGGACAGCTTTGATACAGGACTGACAGTGTAATCTCTCTCTCATACACACACACACTCTTCTCTTTAAGTGCTGAAACCCAGCAGAGCTATCGGCTGTGACTGTTTAATACTGCTTTAAATACTAGGAAGTGAGATCCGTGAAGGAAGTTTCAAAAGCGTTACATTTTGGCGAAAGCAGCGTGTACGCACAGTCATGACAGAGAAATGATAGCTCTAGAGATGATATCATATTTAGTTTTGAACAATAACTTTTCAAACAGGAGGGTATTTGTTGCGGACTATTTTCTGCAGCGGATTAATCCATATTGGGTGTTCTAGTGAGAATTTCCAGCAGCAGGACTGTGTGTGGAATTGAGACAAAATAAACTACAGTGTGAATGGGTTGAAGAAGTATGTTTCCCAGTATAACTAGTGAGACTCATTAATGTATTTTTAATAGTTTTGGGACAATAATGGAGCAAAGATGAATATCTGGCGTTTTATTTTCATAAGATTTGTTTTCAATCAGAAAATCTGAATATAAACTCAGCCCAATCCTTTAAAGCTGCATTGAACGTTTAAACACTTAACAGCTCACCTCCAACATTGTTGAAGTTGATATCCATCCCTTCTCGAGAAGAGGGGATGGATATCAACTGATATTTGATTAATTTTAGGTTGTTTCGTCAGCTGACCAATTCGAAGTCAGACATTGACGTAGAATACTGACAACAGATAATTGATACTTAGTTATAATATTTTGTTGGTTTTAAGTTGTTTGGTTAAGTAACCAAACATCTTCCAACGGTCTCATGCCCTCAACGTAGAATAGACACATTTAGTTATAAAGTATGGAGAACAAGATTTAATGTATGTGGAACATCATACTGTTATGTCCACACAATTCGAAATTGTAATGTAACATTATCTGCTTGTTCGCTGGATTTGATGAATCTTAACCATAACAGTTTTTCATTTCATTGTGTTCCCAACTCATCAAACTTCTTTAAGTTTAAGCAACAGAAGTACTTAAATTGAAAGAGTTTAGAAAAAGGATTATAGTTTGGGTTAAAAGTAGTATGTTTGGTACATTACTTCACTTATGCATTTGTTAATGAATATGTGACTTTATGTCAACCATGCCACATTATTAAAACAAACTTAGTTCTCATGGGAAACATACAGCAGTCTACTGTGTGAAAGTCCTGTTTTTGTTTGACCCATCCACCTAAAGCTCAGATTTTTCACTTTTTATAAAATGCCATTGTTGGAGACACTTTACATTGGAGTTAGTTGAAAGCCTGGTGCATCTCATACAGATACTAAAGAGCGCTTTGTGCTCAGAATCAGACACTGTCGGCCACTGACCAAGCTGCAATATTTGATGCTTAGGAAATGAGAAAGGCCTGCAGCTTTACTCATCATCAGCATCAGCAACAGCAAGAATGTCAATGTTCTTCAGCAACTCCTATATATATATATATATATATAATATATATATATATATATATATATATATATATATATATATATATATATATATATATATAGCTAGAGCTATATATAAATAGCTCTTCTTCTGCTGTTTACTTCATGCACTGTGTTCACCAGCTAGTTGCAAACTGTCTGTCTGCTGTTTGGTGCTGCAGGTAGTGCACAGCAGCTTCATCACAACTTTATCACTAAAAACAGCTGCCTGCTGCAAAAAGTGACACTGATGATGAAAATGGTGAGACTAAATCAAAAGACTAAAGTTGCAGGCCGTAAAAACTAAAACAATGAGCTGACAGTTGCTATAAAACTCTGCAGAGCTGAGAAGAGCTCCAGAATTGAGTGATAATTTGTTGAAGTCACTTATGAAAGAAGAAAATCAAGATTAAAATACTGCTTGGATTCCAGGGTGAAGACTCAGTTTAAACAGTTTGCAGTGGGAAGCAGCTTTTACCCTTTGAGACCTGATCAAACTGGCTTGATTTCTTTCAAAAATATGAAAAAAAGGCAATGGGTAACAAAAGACAAGAAAAAAAGCAGGAAATTAGTAAAAAAAAAAAAAAAAAATCAAATACACATTTTCAGAACATTGTAAACAGTGTTTTAACAGATAAAAATATCCTATTATTATCATTAAAATAAGAATAATAATAATAATTGTGTGTGTATATATATATATATATATATATATATATATATATATATATAAATCTACTAATTTCTTGCAGTTTGCTTATTGCCTCTTCTCCCAGAAATCCAATTTGCTGTGGGTTCAGAGGTTTAGATACTTTTGATAAGCGTCTGAAAACAGCAGAGACAAGTGACGTCACTTCAGGTTTCAATAGGTAAAACTTTAAAGAGCAAACTGCAGTCTACTATAGACAAAGATACTGTGTTAGATATGCAAAAAAATGCTGTTTGTTGAAGGCAGTTGTGAGAAAAAAAAAGAAAGAAAGAAAGAAAATATCAATAGCTTGGATTTCAGGGCCAGGACTCTGCTTAAACAGTTTATTTCCTAATGATTAAATGATTAGCTAGGCTAATTGAACCAGGAAATGAGTGAGTTCCACCAAGGACAAGCAGAGCCAAGCAGTGAGCAGGAAGACTGCTGAGTACATCATCTCTGTGCCGCCGCGCTCAGGCGAGCAGCAGGGCTGAACGGCCCCAACCACAGGCCAAAAAATATCTGAAATACAAGCGAGAAGAGGGACAACACAGAGGACAGACTGAGCATGAGAAAGAGAGAGAAAGAAGTTGCACATAGCGCTAGAGGTCAATGAGAGTTAATTTTGCTGCTGTCCTATCCGCTGGCTTCATTAGCAGTATTGGCAGTTGGGTGATGAATTCATTGTTTTCTCAAGTTTGTCTGCAACCATCGTTTATATGCGCTCCTCTCTTATCTCTTAGGGCCCCGCTCCGTGTTTTTCTCATCTCTTTTTCATCATGCATATTGGTTGTTCTCCTCTGTTATCTCTACTTTTCCCTCACACACTCTTCTTTCCCTTCTCTTCCTTCTTAAATTCCTTTTTTGTATATTTTTCTTTCAAGGGCAATGTCTCCTCCAATAATCAATGCCTGTTTGCTTTCTATGTGCATGTTTGTGTGTTTTGTGCACGCATGCCCAATGAGGTCTTATTTGATGCTGCTTGTGTATGGACAACCCTCTTTTCTTATCTTTTCTTCCGTTTTGCTCTTTCTCTTCCAGGTCACAGATTTGTTTATTCACTTCCTCTTCTTCCACTCCTGTCACCTCTCGAACCGGGCTCGCCCTCCCTAAAATGCTTTGCTAAAGCTGGTAAAATGGAACCAAATCAACTGTTCAATGGATTTGGTCCCCTTCAACCAGCTGTAGCTGTGCATTGATCACTCCAAGCGTGTGGAGAGACAAACAAACGGCCAGAGCAGCGGGGAAAAGACTCAAGCTAATTCACTGGAAAACAGCACGAAAATGTGAAAAACTGAAGCTACATTAGCTTCCTCGCAGAAACAATTGGACAGAGACACTTACGCTCACCCATGGATAAATACACAGCATGCACCACTTACTGTGTGGATTTATCTCTATCGCAGAGATTACCCAAAAGACACTGAAGTCATTTGCTAAATCTGAATAAAACATGCCAGGTAAGTAATTATAGATACTGTATCTTGGTGGATTTTATTTTTGTTGTGTTCTGCTATAATTGCATTGTCCTTTGGAGACTTTTTATTGTTCTTTGTAGATTTTTTTTTAATTGTGTGTTTGGGCCATGGATTGCCATTTGTGTTTGTGTGTGAGTTGAAGAGTTAACAAGTGTAAAAAGACAAAGCTGTGTAAGACAAGCTCTTGTGTGTGTTTGTGTATGTATGTATGTGACTCCTCATGCACATGGCTGATCAATAAAGCATCATGCTGAAGTTCATGCAAAACGCTGCTGTGGTCTTTGCTTTGAGGTGTGGTCTTACTGGGCGAGTGGGCGAGAAAATCACAGGGTTAAAAATATATGGTCAGTTGCTTTACCCCGAACCATTTGGTTTTTTTGTCACAGTGTTAGTGTGGCGTGCTTTGGTGCTGAGCTGTCAGGTGCTTGCAACTCTAGTGTGTTTATTCCTATTGGGTTAGTCATCCAAAGTATCCTTATTATTTTGACATAGAGTTATAAAACTGCAAATGCATAAAAACTGCAAAGAAAACCAACAGGTTCTTACTCCCAATTCGTCAAAAACCGATGCTTGGTCAGTGGCCATATTCATCAAAATATGACACACGTGGTACTCTTTTATCAGTTTAAGACGTTCAAGGACAGTGTATTAATTTATAGTTGGCACATACATTGTGCCTTTTTTTAAAATAAACTTTTGATTTCAGAGAAAATGTACATTTTAAATGCATACATACTTCATTTTTAGATTTACTTTCTTAGGTTTAGGCAAAGAAGCACATGGTAAGGTTAAGATAAAAACATCATGGTTTGGCTTAAATAAGTACATCTGTCACCAGATTCAGGACCAGGTCAATGTTTTGCAAATCACAAGTTGGTCTAAAGTCTATGTAATTAACCCCTAATTCAAGATCCAAGTTAATGCGAGCGCAACAGTCCCAAACTTTGAGTTCTTCACAAGTTGTAATGCGCTGATCACTAAATGTAATGCCATTTTAATAACTTTTTTTATTCACAAATGTTTTTTTTTGTTTTTTTTTAAACATTTGTACCACTTATTTGTTAAAACAAGTTTTGTGGAAGTTGTTGCATCTCCATCAGTAAGCTCTGATAACTTTTTGTCTTGTGTGAAAGCAAAAGTTAATTGCATTATTTAATAACAAACAGAGGTCTAATGAGTGGAAGTCCAGAGTTTGTTTGACCCAAACACCTGTCCTCTCTCCCGCCATATGTGGCATCTCATGATCTTCATATAACTCCAGTTGCTTGAAGCGTCCAATAACGACGTTTCATAATGACGTTAAAGGGTAACTGGATGCTTCATAGGTTATCTGACACCAAGAGCCATTGCCCAAGTTACCCACTTGGTCAACCCCCCCCGTCAGTGGTTTTCTCTGCAGTGGGTACTGGACTAAGTGAAGACATAGTTGTGTAAAGTGTGACAGGATTTGAAGTGCGCAGGGTGGAATATGGTTGAGGGTGGGAGAAAAGGAGAAATAAAATTTACAAATGAATTTACAAAGGATAAAAGGATGAATCAGAAGTTTGAACATTCCCCAATCGTTGTTTTCTTTCTTTTTTCCACTCTTCACATCCCGCTACCTTCATTTCCTCACCCCTTCATCCCCCGCCGCCTCCTCCTTCTCCTCCTCCCCAGCCGCTGTATCGCCCGCTGTGCGTGGCTCTGGAGGTGTGACAGATGTTTTAATGTGGCTGCGATTCCTTATCACCACTCAGCTGAAAGCTCCATTTGCCTTGGTCCGCCGTGATAGATGGGAGGCCAGGGCTGAGCGGAGAGGAGACACTATGCTAACGAATGGGAGAGGAGGCATTTCAGAGGCTGAGGAGGTGGAAGGAGGAGGGGGGGACACGATGAAGATGACACACACTGCTGGAAATGGTAGATGTGGTCATTTTCTGTTTTTCATGTCCCCGGTTGTGATGAGCAAGTGAGTAATTATAGGAAGGGAGGGGTGTGTATGCAATTACACTGGGATGAAACAGTGCTTGTCAAGACGGGGAGCGCCGCCGCAGAAATGGAGAAATCAAGCAGAACATACACGTTACAAATAAACTCGCAAATAAACAAACAAACCGACAGCGGTTTTGATTAAACCTCCGAGTGTTTACAACCCGTTAAATCTGTGGGATTATTAAAAGTCAGTGGCATTACATCTTCTCGATGTTTCAAAGCAAGAAACAAGAAAGAAAAACAAGAAAAGGGCAGAAGTGATCCATCAAGGCATCATACCTCAACCTGTGGACCGGGGGCGTGTTACGCAATCTTATTTCTCTAAAATGCTTCTGAGACAAAGAACACAACCTATCTAAGAAGTTTGAAAGCTATTTTCTCCCTGCACAATTTATAATAAGATACTGTGTGAACAGGAATATGGTTTAAGAACTAGTAGAACTTTTTGACTGTTAAGATGCAACTTGAACAGTGGAAGTACTTCTTTCTCTCTCAAAAAAGCTTTATGACCATGGCTTACACATATACTATATCTTTTGCTACAAATAAAAAAGCTATGGAGAGGAGGCATTTCAGTGTTCGAGTTACCCATGATGCTGTTGGTATGAACACACCCCATTCCATCACAGATGCTGGCTTTTGAGCCTTGCACGCATAATAATCTGGATGGTCCTTCTTAAACCCAGATGACACAATCTCCCTGATTCCCAAAAAACAATCCAGATTGTGGACTAGTCAGACCACAGCACACTTTTCCATTTTATGTCAGTCCATCTCAGATGCTGACTTTTGAACTTTGCACCGATAACAATCCTATCCTTTTTCTCTTCAGCCCAGAGGACAAGATGTCCATGATTTCCAAAAACAATTTAAAAACATGGACTAGTCAGCAGACTTTTTTTCATTTAATGTTTATGTCATCTCAGATGCTGGCTGACCTTTGCACTGGTATCCATTTGATGGATCCTTTTCCTCTTCAGCCCAGAGGATACAGCATCCATAATTTCCAAATACAATATAAAACATGGACTAGTGAGACCACAGCCCACTTTTCAACTTTGCATCAGTCCAGCTCAGATGAGCTCAGGCCCAGAGATGTTAATGGTGTTTCTGGATGTTGTTGATATATGACTTTCACTTTGCGTAGCAGAGCATTAACTTACATTTGCAGATGCAGTAATGAACGGTATTTAGCAACACAGTCATGTTGGTTTTTAATGCAGTGCAGTCTGAGGGGTCAAAGGTTGAACACTTTTAGCTTAAGTCGCTACCTGGTGTAGGGATGTCAAGATGTTCAAGAGCCAACACTTTGCAAAATCACAGGCTCCAAATTTCAGAGACTTAGGTAATTTTTAAAAGTATACAAATCATGTGTAAGGTCAAACAGCTTTCTACCTTTAAGTGTCCAAAAGTTGTTTAAAATTAAAAAAAAAAAAGAAATAAAAAAAGTCCGGTCATACTCCCCATGTACTAAGGCTGTATTCTTACTGCAGGGTAAATGGTTTGATTCCAACACGAGGCCCACAGCTGCGTGTCGCCCCCTCTTTCTCTCTTCCCCTTCCTCATACAAAAATTAACAAGTAATTAAGATTTAATTGTTGCGTTACGCTCTGAAAAAGTCTGCCTGATCATTCGGTGTACTCCACATCCACTTCTGTGGACTTTTTTTTAAAGAGGAAACCTTATAAAATATCATTGAAAGAGTGTATGTTAATATTTCTTTAAAGGCTTTGAGAGGAACCAGGTCTTGAACCCTCTCGTCACCGTCCTAGATGCCTTGAGTGTGTTACAAGACAAGTCTGAAACTCAGTCTATTTCATTTGGTACAATTATGGCGAGTAAACATAATCTACTTATGTGGAAGTCATAAGTAGATTATGTCGATTAAAGAGATGATGAATGTCTTGTACATAGAAAGATTCAGGTTGTCTATTAAAAATAAAATTACATATATGTCAGCATTTGGACAGAATTTGTTCCGCACCATAGAGTGGTGGGTTTTAATGAATTAACAGTGTAACAGTAAACCCTCTACGTTCTATTTATCAGGATATTCGGGTCGAGTTGTTCCAGTTGTCTTAAATTGAAAATCTTAGAATAAAGATAAAAACAACAACCACAAACAAAAACAGCAATTGTTTTAGCTCGGCTTTAATTTAAGGTAATTCAGTTTTTAGTCTTATCTTCATTTTTTTCTGATTTTTGATTCCTTGTTTTTATTGATTTTTTATTTACTTTCATTCATTTGAAACATTTTATTATGTATTGCCTAAGTTACTACTCTTACTTTTTTGCCCGTGCTCTTTCAGTTTTGTCATGTGATCACTTCTGGCTGTGTGGTTGTATGAAAGGTGTTATATAAATGAAGTTTTATTCCCCTGTAACTATTAGCCTGTATGACCAATAAATGAATAAATAAATACAGTTGACACGATTTGAGAGGAAATTGTGTGTTTCTTAGTGTGTATTTTAAATATAGGGTTACAATAAAGGAACAACTGTGGTGACAAACTGAAAGTGTAGCACACTTTGTAATTTCATGGACAAATATGAAAACGTATGTCAGAATGACATGTTTGCATTAAGGATCATGCAACTTTTTGTGTAATGTCAGATGAAGAGCAGCGGCAGATGTATGGGGTAGGGTAGAAGGATATCTATTTCCCTCAACAACTTTTTCTGTTGTGGAGAACAATATATATATTTTCTGTTGTTGCACTGTTTTTTACCAAATTGCCTCGCCCCCCAAAAATCAATGGGGTTATGATAAACTTAATGCAAAAAGTTTAAGCCAACAACTATAACCTGCACAGTTGCAACTTGAGCCTTTAATGTTAGTTTTTTTTTAAATGTTCTGAATATTCTTCCCAAAGACATGAAGGGCAGTTCAGACTACATGTCACATAACTCATATGCAGAACATGAGCAGCTGAGCTTTACGTCGAATTCTTTAATTGAAAACAGACTGAAGCTGGGAGTGAGAGAGGAGCCAGTCCGCTGCGGAGTACACTGGCCCATCATGGCATATGATAACGCTGCCCTTTACTGTACATCGATTTATTTATCAGCCCGCTGACATTGGAGAGCAAGGAGCAATGTGCCAAGTCACATAAAACAATGGGAGACATTTTAATATAGAAATTGAAATGGAGGTTAGAGGGATCAAAAAAGGAGGGGGTACTTCTGCAAAGTGCTGTGTGAGTGCATACAACTGTGGATGTACTGTAGCCCTGTGTGTGTGTGTGTGTGTGTGTGTGTGTGTGTGTGTGTGTGTGTGTGTGTGTGTTGCTGTGGTGCCAGGACTCATCATTCACACTGTATTGATGTTTGACCACATTCATCAGCAGCGGCTGACACGGCGCTTTAAAGAAGGGGAGGGCTCCTTTTCTCAACTTTCAGCCTCTGACTCCTCTCTTTCTCTACCGCTGACTCCCTCTATCCTCCGCCACTGTCTCCTGACTGAGCTTTTTTATCTTTCATCCCTCCCTCATGCGCATCATATCCTTTTTCTTTCCCGTCTCCTCACCTCTATCCCGAGGCAAAATCACTTACACTATACGGAGTTTGTTCACTGACGCTCAGCTGAGGTTTAAAAGTTAGCGGAGTATTGCAGCATATCAAGGCCGCCTCTCGAGAAACACGGTGGATTCAAAGTTAAACCACAGCTAAAAACACTCCATCCACAGAGCAGGGTTTGAGATTTCTGCACTGACTTTCAACAAGGATCTGTAACATTGAAAACACAGGGGAAAAAAACAAACTTTTTTTTATGTTTAAGATTAATATGTATAGGCGATACTAATGGTGACTGAGCTAAAATATATGATCAATATAAATATAATCTCCAATGGTGTTTACTTCTTGTTCCAGACCACAAAACTGTGTTTCTGTGCCACTTACATATGTCATTAATTAAATCAAGCTTTAAGAAATATTACATATTAATATTACTTTCTACTTCCATTAAGTTATTTGTCAACTAACGTTAGTCCCAACTATAAATATCAAATATTCATTTTTCTGAATGTTGACCTTTTAAAAGCCAGGTTTGTGTTATGATGCCACTATGCTAATTAGATTATTATGTTTTGATTATCACAGCCTGGGATATGTCAATGATATGTGTGAACATTCATTTTTATACATTATTATTTTCGCTCTGCACACAAATATGTTTTTCAAAATCAGGCAATAAAAATATTTTACATTAATATAATTTTTTACTTAAATTGTTTTTTTTTTGTTTTTTTTACAAACATCAGGCCTAAACATAAATATAAAATATTCATCAATTTGCAGAATTTTACCCTTGAAACACCAGGTTTTTACCATGATGCCACTATGTTTTTAGATGTGCAAAACACACCAAAAAAAAAAAAAAAGAATAATTTTCAATATACTACAAGAAAAATACTTTTAATTGTCATAGCCTGGGATATGTCAGTGATTTGCAGCAACTTTTATTGTGACAGTGCACCAGAGGTTTAAATGCTAGGCGTCTAAAGGGTTAAACCAGCATATTTCATTTTATACTCTGAGCGGCATGATAAATAATGGCCCAGAAGTCCCCCCTTGTATCAATTTTTTCTAAATATACACACAAGTATTTATAGAAAAAGTGCACTTTTTTATTTTAGCTCTTTATTACTTGCTAAATGCAAATGACCAACAACGTAATATTATAAGTATTTATTAAATGTTTTTTAACTTTTTATGGTCATATCTTTGAATAAATAATTAACCTTAATATATAGTCACCTCTTGACCTTCAGTACCAGTTGGTTGATGTCAGTGCCCCCTGGCAGGAAGCCCCCTGGTGGACAGAGCTTAGGAAAATTTACAGCCTGTACACATTGTCATATCATCAAATGCCTCCGCATCGACCTTAGCGTTGCAAGTAAAAAGCTGATCTGAATAAGGAGCGAGACTTCCTCGGCTATGCTCTGATGGAGCATCTGTCTAAATTGTTTATCGGCCTTATTTCCCCATTTCTCAGGGGGGAAGAAGAGCAGATTCTGCAAAGGGAAATTAATGAGAAAGGAACTTTTTACTGTGGATTGCGTTCCCCCTGTAAATGAAAAATGACAGTAATATGCTTTCATTCAATAATAGAAGAGAATTCAGTGAAGTACTTTGGTGTGATATAGTGGAAGAAGCATCAGGCCAAATGTGTGTTCTGTGTGTGCGCGTGTGTTTATGGGAGCAAATTGTCTTCAAACGGAACCTCTGGAGCTAAATAACACTCGTATGAGCAAAACGCATGCCGTGCCAAATCACCGAGTGCTCAGGAGCAGCAGAGAAATCCTTGCACGGCCAACAGACGCCATGCATTATGTTGTAGGACAAGACGTGTGATCAACATCTGAATTCCATCGGAATTTTAATGAAGTGAATCTAATAGTTTTTACACTTGAGCAACATCTCAAGGTGCAGCAGCATCCTGCAGCACACAAACACACTCCGACTGCGTCCATATCAGTGTGTAGTCTGCTGTGAGATCACACTTGTGCCTACACAACATTTGTAATGCAGTTACAAAGATAAACCTTTTCATTGTGTTTTTACCTTCTGCTCTGTAAACAAACAAGCTTGAAATTTCGTGACTGCTTCCAGTTTTCATGATTTTGAACATGTTTTGAGATGTCAACTACAGAAATGACACATTACTTCTGTCTGGGCTACCTCAGCTTGAAATCATGGTTAGCCCTCTACTGCACATGTTACTATCCTTTTATGGGATAAAATGTTTGTGTTTTTTATCACTTCAAATATACTTAAATTGACATATTTTAATTTTTTCAATAAATTTTATTTTTTTCGGGGGCTTCGTTGTCATATGGTAACATTCTGCAACAACAAAAATGCTGTATGTACTTTTATGAAATGCAAAATGAAACTCAGGCAAGAACACATGCTTCTGAAATGGATTTAATTATTATTTTTCTCAGGAAAATGTTAACATTCATTTTTACAAACCCCAAACAACTGACTGTTTTTTTTGGGGAGTCTGCAGTTCATTTCCCATGTGGATGTGAGTTTTTCTTACCATGTGCCTCTTTTGCCTAGACTTAATCATCCGTGACTTTGTTGCATATTCCTGACAATGGTGATGGTCCACTGGTTGCCATGTGCCGTTGTGTGAACATAAGAACTGTGCTGCGTCATCCCACCATGTGAATTTGTTGACATCATGGTAACGGCGTCGTAAACTCACAACAAAAGTACCCTCAGAGTGGCGTTACTTTACGAGTTCAGATTCAGAAAGGACTGAATAAATACACTGCCACACGATAAGAAGATCGTAAGTCATGATTGTATCAAGCAATGCAGAGTAGGTGGACCCAGGAAGGACTAACAAGGCTGATGCAGGACAGGTGTTACAGACAACAGGCGAGAAATGAAGAAAATCAGGATGTAACACAAGACATGACACATGAGACAATAACCTACAAAATAAATCAGGAAACTGACTGATTATGATAAATACATGAAACAACAGAAAACACAAATACCAAACACACACAACTCTAAAACAAAGCCTAAAAGGCAATAGAATATTGACCAAAAACACAGGATAATTATAGAGTAATTTTGTGAGTCTATACATTTTTGGGGGGAAATCCTGCATAGTATACCTTTACCAAAACACAAGGTTAACCCCAAGTAACTTGTTGAAGGGTACAAATGTGTATGAATCTTATGCATCTTACTGTATGGGCCTCTCACTGTATGGGCCTCTCACTGTATGGGCCTCTCACTGTATGAGCCTCTCACTGTATGAGCCTCTCATTGTATGAGCCTCTCACTGTATGAGCCTCTCACTGTATGGGCCTCTCACTGTATGGGCCTCTCACTGTATGAGCCTCTCACTGTATGGGCCTCTCACTGTATGAGCCTCTCACTGTATGAGCCTCTCACTGTATGGGCCTCTCACTGTATGAGCCTCTCACTGTATGGGCCTCTCACTGTATGAGCCTCTCACTGTATGAGCCTCTCACATGAACCTCTCACTGTATGAGCCTCTCACTGTATGGGCCTCTCACTGTATGGGCCTCTCACTGTATGAGCCTCTCACTGTATGAGCCTCTCACTGTATGAGCTTCTCACTGTATGAGCCTCTCACTGTATGGGCCTCTCACTGTATGGGCCTCTCACTGTTTGGGCCTCTCACTGTATGAGCCTCTCACTGTTTGGGCCTCTCACTGTATGAGCCTCTCACTGTATGAGCCTCTCACGTGAACCTCTCACTGTATGAGCCTCTCACTGTATGGGCCTCTCACTGTATGAGCCTCTCACTGTATGAGCTTCTCACTGTATGAGCCTCTCACGTGAACCTCTCACTGTATGAGCCTCTCACTGTATGAGCTTCTCACTGTATGAGCTTCTCACTGTATGAGCCTCTCACTGTATGAGCCTCTCACTGTATGAGCCTCTCACTGTATGAGCCTCTCACTGTATGGGCCTCTCACTGTATGAGCCTCTCACTGTATGGGCCTCTCACTGTATGAGCCTCTCACTGTATGGGCCTCTCACTGTATGGGCCTCTCACTGTTTGGGCCTCTCACTGTATGGGCCTCTCACTGTATGAGCCTCTCACTGTATGAGCCTCTCACTGTATGCGCCCCTCGCATGAGCCTCTCACTGTATGGGCCTCTCACTGTATGAGCCTCTCACTGTATGGTACAGTGAACTCCTGAATAGTAAGGCAGCTGAGAGACGACTGACAGGCAAGACAAAACGAACAGCGCTTTCTGCTTCCTTCCTTCCTTCCCTCAATCCTTTCAGACTTCTTCCCTTGCCCCTGAACCCCTTCCCCTCCTTTCTTCGTCCTCCCTCCTTCCTTCCTGTCTCTGTTCTTGCTACACAGGGGCTTTCAGTAAAAATGTATTGATTTCTGCCCGTCTGTCCTCTCTTGCCTCCCCTTCTTCCCTCCACACACACACACACGCACACTTGTCTCTCTCCATACCTCTTCAGAGAAGAAGAAAAAGCGAGCAGCAACACTTCATCCAGTGTGTCATAAATAAAGGGCTGGTAGATATTCAATCGACTGATAAACTGACATCCTGTATCAGCCAAAGTGAAAGTCAATGGGAGAGCAGCTGGGAGGTCTCCCACACAGACAGCTACACACACACACACACACACACACACACACAAACACACATTAAGAAAAGGGTAAACTAACACGCTAGCAGGGACAAATATGTTGATCAGATCAAGTAATGGCTCCAATACAAAATGCTGACCCATACAGGGCTGTTCTTTTACATTTTTGTATCACATAAGCCTCGTTTACACTGCACAAAAAAACCCGCTGACATGTGGTGTTTTTATGCAATGGGAATCAGCATTCCCACCCGGGTCAAATGACTCTGCAGCAGACATGGGTTTTTATTGCTTCCGGCTCCGATCTGCATTGATCAGAGCATAACACCTAGGTGAACGCGCTAATTTCAGCTCCTTTAATGGCCACATGCAATGACATGTCAACACTAATTACCCTCCATTTCCTCCTAAGCAGCCCTGAAACATTATTCCAAGTTAGTCTGCACATAGTTTGAAAGCTGCCTTTCCCTCATATTAAAAAACTCTTACATCCACATGGGAAACCCGGCAGCATCCTCTCCCATTTCATGCACATGCTTATGGATCCCACTGGCTGTGTTCTCAAGTGTTGCTGCCCTTGCGCGACTCATGTGGACGTGCTTGATGCCATCAAGCCGTCTGCCCGGGTATAATAACAATGCAACCGATTCTGCCTGGCCGTGTTCTCAGCTGACACCATCCAGCTGTATTCCGAGTGGCTGAAGAAAGTGGCTTTGGGCTTGTACGCCAAAAATGCTGAAAGAGCGGACGTATTTGCTCCTAATAAGAACAGGAGTTCTTTTATGCCATTTTATTGCATGTCTCTTTGCAGTTTATTTGCGTCTCTTTGTGGTCATTTTGAGTCTCTTGGTCAGTTTGTGTTTATTTGATTGACATTTTGCAGGTGAAGACCAGGGGAAGCCCTGATACGTTGGGCCTCTGGGCCTGTGCCACGTATGTATGATCAGCTATCCATCCACTGTTACGTGATGTTGCTATAATAGCCACTGGCCAGTTGGCAACAGTACATCACTTCAACATTCTTGTGATGCAAATGCAAACACACATACACCCAAAAAGAGTACATTATTCCTGGGGAAACTTCCCAGTAGGCAATTCAGGGAGTTCCCAGAACTGTTTGGTCCCCCCCCAAAAAAAATGCTGTTATAGCCGACCAACTAATTCGGTGGAGCTTGCAAAAAGGTTCCAGACAATATCTGGGATGCGTCTGCAAAACAAAGCAAGTTCAAGTTTCAAGATCAAGTTGACACATTGCACTTGAGCATCAGTTTGGAAGCACCAAGCCTCTGACCGGGGCCTATTGTTTGGGAAACCATGGCTAAAGTCTTGTCATGTGACCTCGGCATTACTAGAGGACCTCGGAGGGCAATAACTCTAGAAAAAGTGTATCTTTTTTACACTGTCCAACAAGATATATGCAACAAATTCAGCCAACTTGCTTTTCAACCTGGCCACAAATTCCCTTTTCACATGTAAATCAGATGTTTTTTTCAGACTAAATCAAATATAACAAAATTGGTGAGTCAAACATAAGCAAAAAGCGCACCTCTCTCCTCTTCTCCCCCCTCATCTCTTCCCCTCTCTTCAGGGGTGGATCATGTTGATCTGAGGAGTCTAGTCTATCTCACCGAGCCAGCTTATTATCTCCCCCAGCGCTCTCTTATCTGAATGGATGTGATGTCAGCCTCCTCTATCTATCTTTCTCCGTCTGTCTCGAGGCCAAGCGTGCAGTACCGTGTGTGATGCGTGTGGGCGAGCTTGTGTGTGTCTGAGTGCCAAGTTTGAGATTCTTCATACAGGATTGCCACCTGATGTCTCACATGTCTTTTTGTTGTTTATCTAAGTTTTCAGTGTTTCTCCATCTTGTCTTTTCCTCCTTTGTGCCATTCTCTTTCTATCTGTCCTGTCTCTTTATGCATCAGGTGCTAAAACAAACAAGAAAAGTACTTCATTTTTACGGGCTGCCACATAAATTCTCAATCGACACACATTTCAATCTCTGACAAAGCGGGAGGAAATCATGTTTGATAGGTTGTGTAATTTTCGGTGATGTTTCCGACGAACTCGTGCTCACACCAATGCCGGTCTTAATTATTCTAGCTAATGTGTTTTTACTTACCAGTTACATTCATTAACCTCAATTAGCCTCAAAAAGTGGCATAGAACCACTGCTGGCACTTATTCCTCACCACATGGAAGTCTTTTCGACATTTGTGTGTGTGTGTCTGTGTGTGTGTGTGTGTGTGTGGCAGTAATGGAATGATAATTGGAGCTGGGAATAATTAATCAGTCATTACTGTGTACAATCAGAATAAATGTGTTGTTAACATGGATGTGACACTGTGAGTGCACAAGCACACATATACAGCGAGCATGTGCACACACTTACATATGATACATGTGGCGAGGGAGAATCTCTGTTAGTGTCTTATTCAGCAGGGGGATGTAGTTGGAGCAATTAATAATTAGAGACTGGTGTGTGTGTGTGTGTGTGTGTGTGTGTGTGTGTGTGTGTCCATGTGTGTTCATTTGCTCCAGAGTTAAGGATGATAATTTCACCAATCTTTCTTTGTTCGCATGACAACTTAAAATATCATAAAAAAGCACTTTATGTGTAATTCTACAGAAACAAAATGCAAAAATGTTGTAAAAATACCAAAAACATCACATTAAAGGGCCATTACACTGTTTTCCCCACATGGACATCAATTTACTTGTCACAAGCCAGCCTGTTCTCATTCCAAATTCATCAGATACTTTTTCAGTGCTCACTTTGTACGAATGTGATGCCAAAAGCCACCGTCCATGTCCACCTGGAATGCCGCTGAACACTGTCAGCTCAAAAAGCATGAGGATAGAACCGCTGGCATTGTTGTTACATGTTGATCATGCAATGCTGATGAATGGCGACAAGTAATTACACTGCCGGTAACAACATAATATAAAGAGCAACCAAAGTGTCCAGAGATCGCTTCCCATGTAGATATGAGGGTTTTTTTCCACACCTTACCATGTGCCTCTTTTGCCTAAACCTCACCGTCCATGACTTTGTCACCTATTTCTAACCACTGTGACAGTCTTTTTTGCCATGTGCCCATGTTGTGTAAACATTATGCAGCATCATCCCATCATGTGCATTTGATGACAACACAGTAATGGCATCCCAAATGTAACCAACTGACGCAGAAGGATACCTAAAACATCATAAGCAGACCTGGAAAGTCACTGACAGAGAGGCACCATGTGACCAGTTGGGATGAGCACCAACAGTGCGACTGAGCCTGTGACAATAGATGAAGTCTGTCTTCTGTGACTCTTGAGGGTATCATTCCAAAGATATAAAAAATAAATTAATTAATTAAATTAAAACCCCCAATGATCATTTTGTTATCTCAGTTTAAGCTCATAGACATCAAATTACTCACTCTACAACATGTACACATGGAGCTCAAATTCCTAATTATTGACAGTATGTCTGTGTGTGTCTGTTGTTTCTGTGGAAGAGCTTTGTCAAATTTTGTCAAGATAGAAACCTTGATGCATCTGAGGCTTCTGCTAAGCATCCTGAGATCTGATTGCTCAGACCACATTTATAGGTGATCTATGCTGCATATGGTCACATTCTTCAACAATGAACCCACCTTGTGCAGCACTCGTCTTGTTGCTTTCACACACATTCATACACTGGTGGCTGAGACTGCTGTAGAAGGTGCCAATATTCCATTTTGAAGCACTCACACACTGACAAAAAAGCCCTCAAGAGCAATTACGGGTTCAGCAGATTTTGGCCCAATGTGTTATAGTGGCACTTTCCTTTCCTGATGTGGGTACAAAGAAGGCCCTGAATTTCAAGGTACATTTTCTTAGTAATTCAGCTTAAGAACTCTACCAACTACCCCAAATACAGTGCGCCACTTTGTCATCCCATGATGTGAGTGGATCGCCATGGTTACAGTGGATAGACTGGATGGCAGGTTAAATTTGTGAGATCCCTCCAGCGCACATACCCCACATACCGCCCCCTCCTTCTCTAACCCTTTCCTCCCCCTCTGCTCTGATTGGCCTGGTTTAAACTGCTGGATGCATCCTAAAGAGGAGGGAAGTCCCAGTGGGCCGGCAGATAATGAATGCCCTCTATCTATCCTGGAGAGCGAGCGCCACAGAGAGAGACAGGCGGGAAAAAGAGAGAGGCTATACAGTACTCTCTCACACATACTGTGGCATTATGGAAACGCAACCCCCCCTCGCTCTCTTTCTCCTTCGTTTCTGCTCTATCACCCCCCCCCCCCCCCCCCCCACACACACACACACATTTCTCGCTTACCCACACACATTCACATACATATGGGGCTGAACTCGCTGACCGTCTGCTGCACTGGCCCTGACATCCATCCATATATCCAGACTGTGACCTTCAGACAGCTCAGAGCCCACTGCCGCTGAGCATCTCCACCAGGCGTGCAGCAGGGGAACGGGATGCAGGGGAAATTGGGAATGGCGGGTGTCATCTTCACACGTGATCGATAGATATTAAACACATAGCGCAATCATATATTTAAGAAGGGAAGGGGGTTTGGTAGGGGTGGGCCTGCTGGTGGTGACAGGCATGATGGTTAAATCAGTGATGGAAGTGAAGGATGCCTGGTAGCCAACTGTTTAAGGCAAGTACCACATAACTGCATAATCCGTTTGATTCTGGCCAGGGACTTTTGTTGCATGTAACACCATACTCTCCAGCAGCCAAAGCCTCAGAGAAAAAATGTTGGCATTGCACATTTCTGCATACCATGGATACATTACATTTGCTCAATTTAATATGGATATTTTTAAAATGATGTAGTTCCAACACGTTCTCATCCCAATACGTAACATGGTGCCGCTCTGTCACCAACCTTCTGCTTCTACTGAAGTTTAAAGTATCCTTCTGCATCAGCTGCATCCAGAATGCCGTGATGTCAACAAATGCACATGGTGGAATGATGCAGCACAGTCCTTATGTTTATACAACAGCACATGGCAACCATTGGTCACAATAGTTAGGATTAGTCAACAAAGTCACGAATATTTAGGTTTAAGCGACAGAGGCACATGGTTCAGAAAAACAAAACAAAACCACAATTCAGACTCCTGCACAAAAGACAATTGTGGGACCATCCACCTGCCCACCCACCTGCCCTATAAACACATTCACGCTCCTTATATTGCAGCCGGTTCCGTCCGGCCATTCTCAAGTGATGCAGCTCATGCACATTGCATGTGGACACACCCGGTGCCATGTGGCTGTTCATGTATAATAACCACACCACCAGTTCTGCAATACATTCTCATCTGTTGCTGTCAATCCATGTTGCGGTTGGATGCAGAAGGTGGTTTTTGCCGACACACTCGTATGCAGAAAGCACTCATAGAGCGGACATATTGGACAAGTTTGGAGTGAGTAGAAGAATCGATTGATCTATTGATTGATTGACTGCAGCTCCATCTCCTTCAACTGTAATGCCAGAGTCAGTCGAAATCAGAGCTTTACACTATTTTTTAAACAATCATTCAATAAAATCACAGAAAACACGGAGACCTTGCATGCTGATTCATATTTGGGTTTTTTATGCTTTGTAGGAATTTGCATTACAAAACAAAATGCCACCCCCCAAGCAGCAGCAATTTCTCTCAGGTGAAGAGAAAATAATCACAAATGGGGAATTTCATGTCATGTCAGGAGCGTAGTCTGATACTTAACTAAAAATGCTGGAAGCAGACATCAAGACAGCTGGCAGAATGGTACACACACCCAAACACATACGCACACACACACACACACAATGCACATCGCTTCAGGGAGACATCATTTCAAAAGAAAATACTCATGTCTCTCCTACAGCTGAAGTCCATTCATAAATACAGTACTCAACTCTGCTCAGAGCCCAAGGGACTCTAGGCCCCCATCTGGCAAAAGTAAAGAAACATACAGTAAAGTGTTGGAAGATATTATCAGTGTCAGATGTAGCTTTGCCAAGCTGTGATGACAAATGTTTCCACCGCAGCCTCCACAACACATCTCTATCCTAAGTTGTCACATATTGCAGTGGACTTCCAAGTGTACATATTTCGCTCTAGGTATCCTAATGCATCTGCTGTTGACGTTCTAGGATGTTGCTGCCATAATGTCAACACTAACACATGGTTGGATTTTGCTGCAGAAACTTGAACTTGAAACTGTCCTGTTGCGTATCAGGCTGCAGCAACAAGTGCTGTCCTGTGGTGTTAATAACACTCAAACTGGCTCTGTCCAGCCACAATCCTACGCCGAAAGAATTATCAAAGCGGTAGTATTTGACAACTTGGGAATAAGAACGGGCTGGCCTCAAAGCAAGACATAGCTGGGCCAAGTCATTCTGTTGTGGTTGTGATTTGTAGGAGAGCTAACCACAGTCTACCTCTAAACTGCTGTATGTCTGTGCAGGAGGTTGGAGCACTTGTGGTGCTCTGTTTTCATTGGTATGGATTTGTGTACAGAAGGTGACGATATGTCCCAACCAATGTTAAGGAGCAACCCCAATCACAAAAGTTTCACATAGAGTGGACTGCTAAGGTCTATGCAGAGTTACTAGGTTTTTATGATTTTGCAACACATTCTCATCCCAAGTTGATATTGTAGCTTTGCAGTGGACTTCTTTGTCTACATTTATGCCCAAGATATCCTTCTGCTGTTGATGCTACTGTGATGTCAACAATGCTGCATGTGGTTATATTAAGGCAACAAAAGCACATGGCAACCAACACCAGGATGTCAACAAAAGCTTGGTTGGGATTAATTGAAGGAGGCACATGGTAAGGTGTAGGGAAAAAAGCATCACATTCAGCAAACACCACACTCCCACATGAAAGTCCAGGGTTTGTTGGATTCATCCACTGTCCATCTTGCATGCCCTATAGGCAGCCTCGTGCTCCGTTTGCTGGCATATAATAGGACCGCAAAAGATTCTGCGCTCTCAGCTGATGCCATCCAGTGGTGGATCATGCAGACACAAAATGTGTTGTTTTTTTGGTTTTTTTGTGCTGGCATCTTACGCTGAAATCACTGCAAAAGTGGTGACATTTGACAACCAGAAGACTGTGGATTCATGAGCACCCAGATCATTGACAGGCTGAGCTGGTACATACTGGACAACAAAAAGTCATTCAAAGAGCTGTTCTTTTATTTTTGCAGCCCCTACTGGTGAGTCAATGGGAGGGAGGAGACAGTATAAAAAATTTAATACAATAAGTTTCTCAGCAATTATCAATCACCACAACCACCAGTGTTTCTTGGACAAGTTATATGAGATACATACAGCAAAAAAGTCAATAATGCTGTTAATTGTGTGTGTGTGTGTGTGTGTGTGTGTGTGTGTGTGTGTGTGTGTGTGTATGAGTGTGTGTATCACAGAAAACAACCAATCAAGTACACATAGAGAGCTTTGCATATTGGTCAACAGCAATGTCCAAATCAATGTTAAAAGCTAAAAGATTAAAATAGGTGTCTTTCATACATCTTGGTCCTACTTCAGGGAACAAACACAAAAGTCAGAACAAAACTCACCAGAGGACTTTGAGCAAATGTCAGCTCCTCTGTTTCAATACGGATGACCAATTGGTAAGAAAGTGAGGTATGACGATAAATCAACTTTGAAATATAATAATGATGACGAATGACTTCTTTGGGGGAAAGAGATATGGCTGACCTGTCTTTCCACTTTGTGCATGGTGGAGCAGGAAACTAGGGAAGGCTGGAAATGTGTGGGAGCAGTACTCCTGGTAAAAGCTATAAAATAAAGTACTTAGATGGATAGTTAGGGCAGGTAGTGTGTGTGCCCTGCAAGTGTGTGTACCTGTGTGTGTGAGTGATTGCACATGGGGTGTAGACTGGACGACTTGATGAAGCGGTAAATTTCACTTCTCCTTCTTGCCTGTATGTTTCCCCCAGCAATCGCCCCATCCTCGACACACACACACACACACACACACACACACACACACAAAACAGTCAGGTACCTTACTAGCTGCTCTGCTTCAGCTTGACCCTCCTTCACACTTGAACTGTTCTGCTGTGGAGAAAGAACCTACAGCACTCATTCAAACACACAGCGGAAAACCCACCCCAAACACAAAGCACCAAACATGCCTCAAACACACACTGCCAAATACACAGCGCCAAACACACCCCAAGCACACACTGCCAAACACACAGTGGCAAACACTCCCCCCACACACACCACCAAACACACACCACCAAACACACACCACCAAACACAGCGGCAAACACACAGTGCTCAACACACCAAACACACCCCAAACACACACTGCCAAACACACAGTGGCAAACATTTCCCAAACACACGCCACCTAACATGCCCCAAACACGCACTGCCAAACACACCAAACACACAGTGGCAAACGCACCAAACACATATCACCAAACACACAGTGGCAAACACACAGCGGCAAATACACCCCAAACACACATTATCAAACACACCAAACACACACTGGTAAAAACTCCCCAAACAGGCACTGCCAAACACACAGCTAAACACACAGTGGCAAACACACACTGCTAAATACACCGAACACACAAGTGTCAAATACACCCCAAACAACGGCAAACTTTTAAAACTGAGTTCCAGAGTGTAATTTTTTTTGAAACATGCTACCCCTTCTGTCAACAGGTAAACTGGGTAAATTGATATCACGGCTGCTCTTTGCGCATTCACATTAAGTTTCAGACAAACAGCCATACGCGAGTACGAGGACAACAATAGTGGACTAAATGTTGTGTTTGTGTTGCTGACTCTACTGAGATTACTAACGCTCCTCCAGCAAAGTGTGTGCGTTCACCATCGTCTTCTTGTGAGATTATACTCATACGAAGACGACGGAGGAACGTCTTTACGCGCAGGCATGTGGTGTTCTTCTATTGTGTTTCATGACTAGTTTCAAGACTAATAGTTCTATTTACTTGCATATTTCAAGACAATTGTTTATCTCAAT
Source organism: Plectropomus leopardus (assembly GCF_008729295.1). Lineage (NCBI taxonomy): Eukaryota > Metazoa > Chordata > Actinopteri > Perciformes > Serranidae > Plectropomus > Plectropomus leopardus. Next base: position 1,109,103 of record NC_056470.1, on the reverse strand, counting down.
TTTTTACAGTAAAATCAACTAGTCGGATTTTACAGTAAACACACCCCACAGCTCTCAAACAGAAACATCAGCGGCATGAAAAATCTGTGATGCATCTCAGTGTCTGCAGCTTTGATGCCCTCAGACACACTTGAGGTTTGCCCGTATCTTTGTCTGTCACCGACTTTGACACCCTCAAACACAGGGACAAAAACAGGAGGAGAGATAGTGAGAGCGAGGAGATTAATAAAGACGAGATTTACCGAATTGGAACAGCGAGGAGATGGACTGAAGGGAGCGAGGAGGATGCGAGGGGAGATAGGGGGAAATAAATGTGTGGAGAGACGGAGAGAAATAAAGAAGAGGAGAAAAAAGTGAGAAGGAAAGGAGACAGAGGAGGAGGAGGGAGAGTGAGAGGAGTAGAAAGAGCGAGCTGATGTTTGCTGACAAGGGCAGAAGCGAGGCCTCCTCTGAGAGCAGCCTGATGCAGAAACAAATGAGGCGACAGGAGGGAGCAGACAGCTCCGTCACACACTCTGATGTGCGCGAGTCGCATGCACGTTTGTGTGTCTTTTCATAAGTGCGAAAACCCCCAGAGTGGTTGTCACTGTTTCTGACACTCAACCAAAGGAAAACATCCACCTTCATGAAAGCCACAACAACAGTAACGCTCATAGGTGCATTTAGCAAGGACGGAGAGGACAGAGGAGAGGAGAGGAGAGGAGAGGAGAGGAGAGGAGAGGAGAGGAGAGTGCAAAGAGGATTTCTCTGCTGCTGGAAAAGAGGACGTTAGTGGGGCACATGGGAGAGTCGGCGGCGTCATGACGGCACATCAGCCTTTCAGTCAGGTTGTGACAACACACATAAACACACACACACACTCCCTAAATACACACTCACGGCCCCCCTCCCTTGGCTGGCAGAGTGGTATAAACTGCCAGCATGTGTCTGCTGTGCTGGGCTTCTGAGGAGGCAGTTAGCAGAGTAATGGGCGCTCAGTCGCTCACACAGCTTGTTACAGGACAGACAGAGATAGGAAGAGACAACTAAGGAAGGCAGCCTGAGAGAGGAAGAGAAAGAACAAGTAACAATGTGTTTATTCGGGATCCATCGATTCAGAGTGCGAGAAATAGACACATTTTTATACTTGAATTAATTATTGTCCTGATCGTGAGAGCTCAGTGCACGGCAACTTAAAGAGGAAGCACCACCTATATCAAAATTCCAGTAACTTTTCTCCATGGCCGAGGAAAGTTCAATCAATATTTACGTGCATGATCCCACTGTCCTATTATTTGAAAACCCACACACACACACACACACAAAAAAAAAAAAATAGCAATGTTTTGGTCATCACACGTTCACTGGGTTGAATAATGTCATAATGGTCATAATGTGCCATACAGTTTTAATGGGTGACAGGTCTGGACTGCAGCCAGGTCAGTCTAGTACCTGCACTGTTTTACTATGAAGACTGTTGGAACACCTGCAGAGTGTGTGTCATTGTCTTGTTGGAATAAAAAGGGATGGCCCTGAAAAAGATGTCATCTGGATGGCAGCATATGTTGCTCCTAAACCCATTTGTACCTTTCAGCATTCATGGTGCCTTCACAGATGTGCAAGTTACCCATGATGCCATGGGCACTAACACCCCCCCATACCATCACCGATGTTTTAAACTTTGAGCTAGTAACAATCTGGAAGGTCTTTTTTCTTTTTAGCTGGGAGCACACAGCGTTCATTATTTCCAAAAATAATGCGAAATGTGGACTCGTAAGACCACAGCACACTTGTCCACTTTGTGTCATTTCATCTAAGATGAGCTCAGGCCCAGAGAAGTTGACAATGTTTCTGGATGTTGTTGATATATGCCTTTCACTTTACAATGTAGAGTTTAAACTTGCATTTGTAGATGCAGCAACGACAGTGGTTTTCCAAAGCGTTCTTGAGCCCATGTAGTCTTGGTTTTTATTGCAGTGCAGCCTGAGGGGTCAGTAGTCACTGGCATTCACTGTTGGTTTTCAGTCTGGCCCTTTACATGCAGATCTCTCTCTGGATTTTGTGAATCTTTGGATGCTATTTTGAATCACAGATTGTAACTGTTCTGAATTCTTTGCAATTGTGTGTTGAGAAAGGTTTTTCTTCATTAAACTGTTGGACTATTTGCTCAATAAGTTTTTCATACCCAATTATAATATTTTATCTTTTAACAAGTAATCTGTTTACCTGTGGAGTGGTCCAACACTGAACATTTGGCATCAGAATGACTGTATACTTCACAAAAAACACGTTTATCAGTTTGAGCATTAATTATGCTTTGTTTAGATTGTATTAAATTGATTATAGGCCAATAACAATTTGCACATCATTGTATTCTGTTTTCATTTACGTTTTACACAACGTCCCAGCTTTTTTGGAATTGGGGTTGTAATACTACTTGTCACTGATGCTTCTTTTCCTTTATTTGTGGAGCTTTGTTGTCCTTGTTCTTTTCTACTTCTGTGTCAGTACATTGAGAGCGATGCAAGCAAATGGAGTTGACTCCCTTGTATGTGCACACATACTGTAATGTAAAGCTGATTGTGATTCAAACTTAGAGCGGTATTCACTGTCCTCTCCGCCTTGTTCCCTTAATTTGCATTTCAGTGTAGAATAAAACTGACATTAGCTGTGTTCATTAGCTTTGTTCATCCTGACAGCGACCTGCAGGATTGTGAGCGGGACTGTGGGGGTGAGCGTGCCCAAAATCCTGTCTGGTCTGACACACACACACACACACACGCACACACGCACGCACACACACACACACACACACACACTAAATAAGCATGAAGAGGAAGACAAAGCACCCTGAAATTAGCAGTGGGAAGAAGGATTGAAATCAATGGTACTTATACTGTATGAGTGTATGCATATGTGTGTATGTGGTACTATAGGGACACGTAGGCCCACAGTGCTGCTGTTCACAGTGCTAATATGCATAGCCGCCTCACCACTCCTACTGGGGAAGATTAATACTTCAGCCTTTAGTGGTGGCTGCCGGCTACCTTTTCCTCACTGTCTGCTGCTTCCACATCCATTTTTCTTCTCTCGCTCTTCTTCTCTTGTCTGATTTGGCATCTGCATGAGCACCAACTGACTCCAGCACCCTATTCTGCTATCTTCTTTTTCTTTGACTGCAGTACCTCAGCAAATCTTCTTTTTCTACAGCATCACAGTACTCTTTTTTGTCCTCCTGCCCTTTTTAATCATTTTACTTAACTCTTAATTTTAGTCTGTAAACTTTTCTATCATTGCTCTTTCCACTTTCTCTTTGCTTTTCACTCTCCCTGCCTCCCTACATCCTTCTATACATTAGTGTGTCCCTGGTGTCTTGTGTTTCATTTGAGTGAGTGATCAGTCTTCAGTGCTGCATAGCTCCATTCAAGGCTGCCATCAGTGTGACAATTAGGCCGGTAAATAAAGATAATGTGAGCCATCCGGGGTCCTTAACTGCTGCACTGCAATTAACAGAACTGATTGGTGGGCAAAGCTTCAACAAGGATGGTGGGAAATCAGTGAGACGGAGAGAGGGTTGGAGTAGTCCGACTACCAGTGCACGCTAAAAGGAGTGAATGACCTTAACAGAATTACATTTCGCTGAGTAAAATGTTACTAACAAGAATTATGAATTATAGGAATTGGAAATAAGTTACTGCTACAAGTGAAAGAATATCTTAGGGTCTTGTTCTTGAGTGGGAGTAAAATGGAGCATGAGATGGACAGGTGGATCGTTGCAGCATCAGCAGTTATGCGTCTGCTGCACCAGTCAGTAGTGGTGAGGAGGGAGATGAGCCAGAGGGCAAAGCTCTTGATTTACTGGTCAGTCTGCACTCCAACCTTCACCCACAGTCATAAGTTTTTGGTAATAACTGAAAGAACAAGATCGTAGACACAGGCGGCCAAAATTAGTTTACTCCCCAGGGTGGCAGGGCTCAGCCTTGGAAATAGGGTGAGAAGCTTGGACATCTAGAGGGAACTTGAAGCAGAGCCATCAAAATGGGCCAGTTGAGATGGTTCAGGCATCTGATTAAGATGCCTCCTAGAAACCTCCTGTTAAGCATTGCTTCCATTGTGGGATTGTTGCAATCTTAAAAGCTTAGTGCAAGTCACATTGTGCGACATGGATCTGAATAAAGTTGCGTATGACATCAGGTTTGATGTGTGCAGACTGTGCGATGATATCACCGACTGAATCGCAGGCTACAACTTATGTCATCGGTGTGCATCATTCATCTATGCTGTAGATGAATGAGTGGTGGAAAAAAATGGTAGAAAAAGTGGTAGAAAAAAAATGTAAACAAATCAAGCCTTTGTTGAAGCAGCATTTATGTGTAGGGAAAAAATCTAAAGAAAAGTAGGAGGAGGGGAATGTGGATACAAACATGGCTGGAGGAAAAAAGGACAACTTGGCACACTTGTTTTGCAACGAGAGCTCAAAGTAAGTATTAGCATCAGCACTGTCGTACTGGTCAGTGCGTCATTTCATGCTGCATTTCTGTTGGCTGGTTAGTGGACTTAGGTCATAACAGCTGTCACACCGTGAGATTCTCATCCTAAATAACTGACAATGTCAGATATTTATCGCAGGCTGTCTTCAATTGCATGACCGTGACAGCGGCCTTCCTTGCACCTCTCTCACTGTGCAACGTAGGACCACTGTTTTAGAGCCACGACCAAAGATATCACCACATTTCTGCCATAATGGTTAGCTTTTGTCTAAGACAGCCCAAAATCACACAGTGTATATCAGGCTTTGGAGGCTTTCCAGGAACATCCAACTGGTAAGTGGCCTTGGGATAGACCCAGAACATGCTTTAAGCATGATATGTCTCATCTGGCTTGGGAATGCCAGGATCCTCCAGGAGGAGCCAGAAATGTTCTTTGGGTGAGGGATGTCTTGAATACCTTCCTTAAGTCTCAGACATACATTCTGCTTGAATGTCTGCATACAGCAGACATGCATGTAGTTCTGTTGATATTACAACAAAGGGACCTCGTCAGCTCCCAGCAGTAAATGGGAAGCCTTGGAGGTGATCTTAACATCCTCCTACTGCTAGCATAGGGTGCAAGTGAAGGTAAGAAGATGCTTTTGGGTCTGGAATGAATGTCTGACGAATATCTTGTTGGCGAAGTCATCCAGGTCATGGTAATTGTAAGTGCTACATCGTATACAACTGGACTTGCTTTAGTTGCTTTAGGTGAACTAAAAAAGCCCGTCAGATGAGAAGTAAAACGTCCTCAAGCATTTCAGTCTGAACTGAAGATGACACCTGGATGGGAGGTGAAACTTCTTCAAGAAACTGAAGTCCAGTTGCCTACGATAAAGCACGGTATCTGTTGAATATCACTTTATCACCACCGTGTTTTGGACTGGAGTTTGGAACAAGAGACTGGAACATGCGTAGACAACAGGCCTGCTATGTGTACAGTACACCCTTTCACAAACATAGACATCCACATTGGGTTCCGTGCAGGTGACCTGAGAGACATGGATGGATGTCAAGATTTATAATAATAATAATACTAAACTTTATTTGTATATGGCTTTTCTAACAGTGCTTCACAAAACCAAACCATAAAATGTTATACACACATTACACACACATATAAAATGGAGGTTATGCAAATGCAGTCTGTATAATTGTGTTTTTTAAAGCTTTTAAAATGAGGAACTGATTGGGCTTTGAAGTTCATGGGAAGTTTGTTCCACAATTTCAGGGCTAGAACTGTAAAAGTGGGATCCTCTTTTGTTTTTAGTCTGGATCTTGGTACCTTTAATGACATTTGATTGTCTGATCTGAGGGGTCTGGAAACAAAATAAGGGAGATCTGGAATGTAGATCGGAGCCAGACCATGCAAGGATTGACAGTCTTAAATTAAATTATGTAGTGAATAGGGAGCAATTGTAATTCAGCCAGTACTAGAGTGATGTGTTCCCTGCATCGAGTGTTTGTGCTGCTGTATTCTGTACCAACTGTTAACAGTTAATTGAGGCATCATTCAGGCAAAGAAATAAAGAGTTGCAGTCATCTAAATGGGAGAAAATGAAAGTGTGGATAAGTTGTTCAACTATGTTTTTGTTGAACATTGGTTTAACTTTATCAATATTTCTGATTTCTAAGTAGCAGGACTGAACAATACCCTTTGTGTGCTGACTGAAGTTTAGATTATGTCATGTGGACCAAAGGAGACCCTCACAGAAAGGTGGAAACTTCAAATTGGCCTTAAGCCTGCAACCAGGCGCCAGATAAGCAAATGATGGATAGACAGATGGATGGATTGATGGATGGATAGATGGATGGATGGATGGATGGTTGGATAGATGGATGGATGGACAAATTTTACTACTTCCTCCTCGGACTAGTACAGAAAATGGTTTACTTTGTGTTTTGTAATTGTGTATAAGGAAACTGCTATGTTCTTTTGAATCAATCAAAGGGCAAACTTTCATTAAGCCAAATGATCTGCATGAACAAAAACCTCAGCTGCTACTTGGACCAGTGTGGCTCTAGAGGTTTGATCAAACAGGCGCAAGCACCAATAAAATGGCCATATGGTCTATGGAAATTCATGACATTATGACTGCATTGTTTCTGCCACCTTTGAGCCTGCAAATGATTACAGGCCTATGACTTTAATTTGCAGACACATTACATAAATGATTATTAATTAAGACAGGGAGAGAGGATAAAGAGGTTTTTGTGCTTACTGGTGCTTGCCTCATGGTAATCACCAGCTGGAGGTCATACTTTACCCGTCCTTAATTACCACTACTGTACATCCCCTGATACATCAGACACAACTTGCATTGGCACAGGCAGAGTAAAAGTAAAGTGACTGATAGCTGTAAGAGAGATGAGAGTGGAGCAAAGAGAAAAAGGATCATGAGGGATTCCACAGTTGGCACAATGTTGGTGTGCAGCTGAGGAGTGTCTGCCCTGGTGCCAAGTCTCAGGGTAAGTCTGCAGGGCAATGCCAAGACTTCCCACTGTGGCTTCTGTTTCCCAACACCTGTCCCGCAGCAGCACTTGAGGAATATGCCTGGCATCACAACACAAAGACACAGAGGGAGAGGTCCCATCTGCAAACCTGGCAACACATCTAAGCGGGAGGAGAGGCTGACAAATAAACCAGGAATCAAACTTTACTCCTCTCTGTGTTTCTCACTCTAGATATCTCAGTCTCAGTGGAGCCAATGAATCAATGGATTCACAGGGATGAAGTAAATCTGCACTCATTTCAGTTTTGGTGAGACTTGACTTGACCAATCGCAAGTTGTCTTGATAGGGGGGACCTTTGAGGGAACAGAGTCCAAAACTGACATACTTATGGCTCATTAGCTGTTTTGCACAGTTCCCTTTCATCTTCTACTCAAAGCCAGGCCACACCATACGGATTAAGCCAGATTTTTTTTGCCCCCAACTAGAATCGATCTGAATTTCTGGCTGATTAGTCATTGTTTGACGTTTAGTTTGAGGGAGGTCTTAATGCCTGATTAATTGCCTGAAAAATCAATGATCTGGCTTTCAGATGACTGGATGGATTTCTGGCAGGTCAGAAATTTTGGACGTCTGTCTTGCAGTTTCTACAGTCCAATTTCCTACTTGGCTGCTGTCAAAAGATGTGTCATAAACGATACTGAGCTGGTGTTAATCATATTGCAGTAATGTTTTTATGCTGTGACTGTAGTCTTGACTGAGCTCTGTGATAGAAAACTGAATGGAAAAATCTAATTGTTTGCACTTTCCGATTTTGTAGGATTGCCTTTCTCTCTTTTTCTCAACATTGTTTAGGACGTGCTGGTCTTTGAATAAACTTTATTAGAACTGACAATGAACAATAGCACCTTGAAGTTCCATGCTAATGTTCTTTGTGAGAATTCATGTAGTGTCTGATAATTGATCTGCACAGTGTGAGTATACAAGGCTCAGGTTTCGGCTGAGCAGAGAGGCCCATTGAAATGTGTAGTGTGAGTTGAAACCATACAAGTAGTGTTGAAAAGATTACTTTTGAAATGTAATAGGTTACAGCTTTCTAGTTACCCTGTAAAATGCACTATGTTATTTAACACATTTATTTAGTGATATTACTTTCCTAACAAAGCTAAAAAGTCCTGAAAAAAAAAAGCTTCACTCAAATTTGGAAAGATCGGCCGTTTCTCACTTGGAACTCATCCTCGTCCGCATGCATCACGCAGAGGTGGTGTCACTTGAGAATGCGGCCGGATAGAACCGGTCATGTGCACATGAAATGCTGAAGGACAGCGTCAGGTAATAATGCTGCTGGTGACGACGTAATATAAGGAGCACAAGTGTGCTCATAGGGTGAATGGGTGGGTCCCGTTTCCCGTGTAAATGTAGATTTCTTTTTCTACACCTTACCATCTGCCTCAATTGCCTAAACCTTACCATCTGTAACTTTGTTGCCTAATCCTATCCATCCTGACAGTCTGCCTTGGTTGCCATGTGCTGTTGTGTAAACATAAGGAAAGTGCTGCTTCATCCCACCATGTGCATTTGTAGACATCATGGTAACTTGCTGAGTCATTCCAACCATGATTCAGAAGGATATCTAAAACGTCAGACACAGAAGGTCACTGACAGATCAACGCCATGTGACAAGTTGAGATGCGAATGTGTTGGTGTGAGACACAATGTGTGTGTGTGTTTTGGGGGGGGTCTGACCCCACCCTTCACAGGTGCAGCAGGATGCAGGCACCGAGCACAGCTCACACAGAGCCCTACTCTGATTTGAAGAGCAAAAATGCATCGTAGACGAATGTATTAATGTTACTGCAAATTAGAAACTGAGTTAGTGAGATAAAAACTAAAAAAGATAACATTTATGTAACCTAAATAAATACAAAATATGTTATCTTAAAATCTCCAATACTGATAGCAGAACTGTCAACATCAGAGCTTATCAATCCTCTGGTCTTTAATAATTCAGCGCCAGGGCCTGTTTAATACCAGATTTAGTCATAACTGCTGTCAAACTGGAGCGATCATCCTTAAACAGAGGAGGTGGCCTACAACACCATTTATCACCCACAATGCATTCCCGAGTTCCCCTCTCAGAAAGGGAAAGTTCAATTGTCTCCAATACAGTACTTATAATTTCCATGATCTGCACTACTGAGAATCTTCAACACAACCACTTCACAATCTTCACAATCACCACTAGATGCCACAAAAACAAATGCACTAGACCTTTAAATTCAATTTTGAATTAATACATTTACCATCCGTTGTGCACTCGCCAGTAGAAGTGGTTGAAGGCAGACAGGCTGACACAGACTTCCCGTCTCTTACTAACTCCTTCTTCCTGATGCTGAGACACAGTTCCTCTCTGTCTGTCAGCTCTGTTGCAGCAGAGGACTGGGACACCAGCGAGGTGGAGACAAGAGAAATCGATAGGGAGTTAAATTGAAGAATCTGTGCCCATTACTTTCCCTGTATCCCTTCTCTCTCCCTCTGTGCCTGTGACAGGACTGCAGCAACGGCGAGCGGCACGTCCGTCCCGTTCACATCCACTCATTCATCGAGCAGCTCAGTGTGTTTGCACATGGAGCGCACCTGCACACCCTGGAGGCAAAGAGAAGTAAACTTCACTTTTATTTCTAGTTCCCGTCTTTGTCTGACACGACTAAAGCCTTCTAAATGTAAATACGTATCATTCTTTCAGTCCAGCTACAAGTTCAATCCTTCTTAATCTTTTCTTTTGAGGGGGGAGAGTGCAGAGGTGTTTAGTCATTTCCGCAGAGGTACACGCCTATGCACAAGTCGATTTGTGATTGAAAACTTCCTTGACAATATCTCAATTTTCAGCACTATTGATGCCAAATTAAAGCACATATTCAATGCACCAGTGTCTCCCTGTGCTATTGCTCCTTGACTTTATGTCTCCGGTCTGTCCGTCCGGCTTGCTCCATCCCCAGTCCACAGGCCCATTACTCATTTCACACCGAGCAGTGGAGCAGAACAATTCAGGACCACATCTATTTCAATCTGAAATAATCACCCTCGTGAAATCTAATAAATTATGCAGCGCTCAATAGCTCGGCACCGTCCCCCTCTGTATGATGCCAACACATTATAGTCAAAGTCACTGCGGAACAACTTTATGCACTTCCTGTTCACAGGAAGCACCAAGATTTACTGCGTTTAACAGAAATTTTTAAGACACTTGTAAACTTTCTTTAGCCATGTAGCGTGGCTCTATGACTGACTCACTGTGGCCTGGACAGAAATCTGTCAAAAACTGTTGCATATAATGCTATGAAATTGTGTACCTGACATCTCCCTCTTGCTCCACTAAAAGGGTTGACATTTGTAGTTCAGAGTAAAATGTTTTGACAACTGTTAGACAGACAACCACACAATTCGTTGAATACAGTTATTATTTTATTGAGATGTATTCACAGTTAAAATGAACATGGAATGATCATACAAGTAGATTTGTCTAAATTTTGAATAACAAAAAAGGTTTCCAGGTGTAATAAAATCTTTTGTTGATCCAAGAGGAACATTCTTTAACTTTCTCACTCCTTACACTTAATTTGTGTGGCCACCACAACAAACGGTCCTCATTGACTTTGCATTGGTATTTTTTTTCCCGTTTTTGACAGTAAGTAATTGTAACACGTTATTTGCTCATCACCACATAATGTGTCCATTTAATGTTTTTGTTTTTTTTAGCTTGTTTGTATTAGATTAAGAAATATATATATATTTTTTGGGGGGGGATCTTCTCCTCCGGGAGTCTTAACATAGTGGGGGAGTTTCTGTGCCCTCCTGTCCTGGGAGCTGTGTTGTCTGTGGCAAATACGTAGCTCCTTATAGGGTCACCCAAGGCAAAGTAGACCCAGGGGAGGTAGCCTGTTCTCATTCTGAAGTCATCCAGTACCGCGTCATCCAGACACCAAAAGCCACCTTTCATGTCCACATGATACGCCCCTGGACAGCATCAGCTGAGAACACAGCCAGATAGAACCAGTTGCAATGTAATTATATATGCCACCAGACAGCTGCATGGCTGGACAGCAGCCTGATTTGTGGACAGAACCTGATGCATGGGCATGATACACTCAGGTTGAAACTCTGAAATATAAGTAGTGCAAACCCCGGACTTTCATGCAGAAGTCTGGTGTTCGCCTCCTGTCTGAAATGACCATGCTCCTGCTTCCCCTAATCCTGACCATCCGTGCCAGCATGTGCATTTGTTGATGTCTGCTGTATGTCGTCATGTGCTTTTGTTGTCTAAACATAACCACGTGCAGCGTTAATCCTACCGTGTGCTTGTGTTAACATCACGGTAGGGATGTCCCGAAATCTAAATAGCATAACAATACTTAGAGCACAGTATGTAGATGTGGAATTCCACTGGATGCGGCAATGTGACGCCTTTTTTGGGGCTCCCCTGCAGGGACAGGCATTGGGGCCAGCCTCATTGTGTGTTGGGTGGCAGACAGGGGCCGGGCAGGACCAGGCATACTGACCCCTAGCTTCACAGACTTTAGGACTTACTGCTCCAAGCAAGGGAGTTTCAGTATCTCAGGGTCTTATTCATCAGTGGGGATAAAATTGAGCGTGAGATGGAAAGGCAGTTTGCATAGGGAGTACTTTGACTTTTTTGTACTTTGGGTTAATAATGCTTATGTACTTTTACTCAAGCAGACAGTAGTCACACAGAATATTCTTACACATTGTGGTATTGCTGCTTCTACATAAGTAAAGGATCTGAGTCTTCTTACACTGCTGTCCGTCAGCAACATCTGTCTGTAAAACAGAGCTCTGAGTGACTGATGTGCTTCATTCTCATTCTGATCTGACATGACGATCCAATAAAATAGAAATTTATAGGATGATAATGTACTGTATACTGTAATAATAGTGACTCAAGTATCTCATTAAAGTTAATTTCTAAAACTTTACATCAGGATCCAAAACAGGTCAGAGGCCTATAGCTGGCAGTGGGTCCCTGGATGTCATGAAAACCAATATATTTTAATGAGCCTGAGACCTGGGGCCAGACAATAATTTTCTTATTTGGGTCATGGGCTGAAAAGCTGAATAACCTATGCTATAAAATACATGGTATTTAATGGTATACTTACAGCCTACAGTCTCCACTTATCACCTGGTGGACGAAGAGGTGAGGGCCTAGGTGTGAGGTTGAATTTTACAGACTGGGGGTCACGCTTTGTAAAGAGGCCAGTGGAGATATGGTCAGTGATGAGTGTGGTCTATTTAAAGGCCCTTGGGGTTGAACACTATCTTTGATTCCTCAACCACCGCTTGGGCTGTTATCTGCTTTGCACACCACTGGGTGATTGCAGGTCACATACGCAAAGACCGAGTCAAGATGCAACACGGACACGGCAATGTTGAATCGGTTTGTTTGTTCATGTGAGTTCATTTTCTTCAACTCAGTACAATTACATGAACAGTTAACCCTTTGAAACCTCATTCGACATCAGTGTTATTGTGCTATGCTCAGACGCCTTTCACAAGCTACTTGACCCTTTGTCACACAAATTACAAGAAATTAAATAAAAGGTGATAAGAACATTACCTAGAAATTAGTTCTTAATTAGTTATTAGAAAACCGTCCAAAAAATTGTGGAAAATGTCCAGACACCTGTTTTTGTAATCATGATAATTTTGTACCTAAAATGATCTTACACCATGAATACATAAAATAAATAGTTTGTAGGCAAATTTTTAGGTCTATTTTCTTTTTTGTTTTTGTTTTTAAGTTGTTGTTTTTTATTTTTTGCTTTTTTTCAAGACATTTTCTTGTAAGTTTTTAATTTTTTTTGGGCCATTTCTTGTTAGGCTGCTTGTAGTCTTCTAAAACAAATAAAACAAATTTCAAGGTTTCAAAAGGTTAAATGGAGGTATGGTTATAGCTCAGTTTGGTCATTAAATTTCACTACTGTCCGTGTCCCAGTTTACAAGCGCTGGGGGAGAATCAGTTTATTGAAGGAAGTATGTTTGACTCCGCCACAGTAGGTGACGATATACCCCCTTTCAGTTACTTGCTTCTGGACCTTTTTCTGGTTGACCGATTACATCAAAAACCAAATAAGTTATCAAGCAGCATATGTGGTTCTTGCTCTAACATTTGCTGTGTTGATACATTTGCCTTGTTTTGATTTTTAGTACTTTGTTCTTTTGTTTTTCACTGCTTTTTCTACGAATTAATGCTGTTCACCTTCTGGGCCAAAACCCGGTACAGGGACTATGGAACATGCACACAACGCCAAGGCCAGTTCAGCTCCATTTGATGCGTATACATGAAAGAGTGAATCAACCCCCAACCGCATTATCTAGGTGTGTTAGTCCAGCTGAGAAATTACATTTTATATGATTTCAATCAGACTAGCATATTTACATGTATTTTAAAAGTCTAGTTAAGTTGAACACAATAATCTTTCTAATACCATGTAAACATACTTTATGTCTCTGACTCCTTATCACCCCTGTGGCCACTTCGCCATAAACCACAAAGTGGAGAAAAATGCCTCTCTTTAGATCAACAAATGTCTACATAATCTACATAAAGTTCTCTGCCCTTTGTCTTCAACAGTGTTTAACAAGTGTGTTTTGGCATGGAGCGGTGCTGTAAACCCTATAGTGAGACAAAGTGAGTCATTCCAAGGCCTTTTCTGAGCTGTTATTTACAACGCCTCTGTGTTTGGTACCATAGATCACAGCAAACAGGCTGTTTTGGTTTTCAATATTTCACGCGATTTTAAAAGCGCCCCTTGAAGCAATTACAGTAAAATCATCTGCGTGTCTTGGAGGGACAATGAGTAATTTGTCTTGAGTTCATCTCTGTGTACGGCTAAATATGTACGCAAATCACCAGGAAGAGTCTGCACATATGTGTGTGTGTGTATGTGTGTGCATTTGTGATGACAGGGAAATGAACCAGAAGAGACTGAGTAGTCTGAGGGAAAAAGTGAGTAGCCGGTTTCTAATCTTGGAAACACTTAAGGAGTCAGACCATTTGGAAGTGGTCCAGATCACTCCCTCATCGGGGCCACTCTCTTCCTCTCTCTATTTGGTGTCAGTAAATTTATGAAGGAGGGCCTCACAGCTTTCACCTCTTCATCATACTATATGTCGATTAGTTGTGTCACAGCAGCTCTTTGGGAGAATAAAAAAATAAGTGATTTACTGATTAAAAGTAACAAAACAAGGTATAGATACAAAAAAAGTGCGTGTCGTCAAGAGTGGATGTGTGAATGTGTGCCATATAAACAAGGAAAAGGGAAGCAAAAGACACAAAGCAAAAAGGTATCTTGAGGAAGTCTGCCAACATCGGACTGGCTGCTCTGTCTGAAACACCAAGCCAATGGTCAGCCATCTATCAAAGACATCAATTTTTAAACTTCAACTCGTACAAAATGCATCATCATGCATCAGAGTATCAACAAACAAAACAAAAAAGAGAACATATTACTCCCATACTCACCTCTCTTCACTGGCTGCCTTTATCATATAGGATTGATTCTTTAAAACACTGAGTAAATCAGTTTGATTTATTACAAAAACGTGGGGCTAAAAGGCAACTTTGCATGAAATGTCTCACAAATTGAAAAAAAAATGATGTAACTTGATGAAAACATGACAAGTAATTTACCTTAAAATATGCTTAAAGAGAGAGAGAGAGAGAATCATTAGAAAAATGTCAAATAACTAGGGGAAAATATGCAAAAAACTATATTCATAATTATTTAGCTGTAAGAAATGATTATTATTTATACATATTATTTTTTTATTTTATTTTAGTACTTTTTGGGGGGTCATTTCCTGATTTGGTTCTTTAACTTTTCTTTTTTGTTTTAGCTAATTTCTGGTAATTTTCTTGTAACTATTTACTATTTTTTGAAGTTGCCTGCTTTCCATGTTTTTGAAAGGAGTAAAGTCATATTCAGGTTTTTAGGGGTTAACGCACTTAACAATATGTCACCCTTATACATAATGACAATGGTAGCGCTAGGGTAGGAGCGTAACATGACTGTCACATTACACTCCTACTTGTGCGCTACGATCATCAGACTCTGGACTACTAACAGTCCCAACGACTCACAGAAAATTGGCAGAAGTAGCCTTTAGTGCCAACGTTCCCAAACTATGGAACACAATTCCACTGCATATTCTGTGAGCATAAGAATGAAGAAATGGCTCAAAACATACCTTTTACTCTGGTCTGCCTTTAGATCGTCAACCTTATATTAGACTGCTTTATCCCCATTTATTGATCTGTTGTCTCTGATATTTGATCTGTTAATCTTGTAGTGTATTTGTATGTTTGATCTTACCCTCTGATTCTTATAATTTGTATTCTTTATTGCTATTTACTTCTTTATGCCTTCATATATCTCTTTTTATCTCTGTGAAGAACTTTTAGCTGCAATTCATGTATGAAAGGTACCATATAAATAAAATCTTATTATTGTTATTCAATTATTATCAATACTGGGCTGTTAGTGAGCATCTGTCACCCTAGTCTTTGCAGTGTGTCCCAACATAGGCCTTTGTCAGCCTCTTTTCAGCTGATTCAGCATGTTGAATAAGCGTCTGATATGGCAGAGCCCGTCAGTGAGTGAATCTCTGACTTTATATTTTATTTTTCATTTTATATTTTTATATTGCTTCTTTATTTTTTGTCTTATGTCTTATTCTATATACTATTTTTATTCTTCCTTTATGTAAATTGTTTTGCACCATAGTCAAATTCCTTGTATATGTAAATATACTTGGCAATAAAATCAGATTCTGATTGGCCTCTGATGTTTATGTGCTAAGTATCAAACTAGCATCTTAAATTCATCCTGTCATTCTTTTGCTTTCCCTTTCTGAATAGCAAAGACAGTTATTTTTTAATCCAGCACACCCTGACTGCTAATAAGCATCCCATCAGCAACACACATGCATATGCAGAAACACACACACACGGTCATTTACCTACGCAAGGTGATGGGAATCACGGTGCAGGTAGTTTAAATCTGACACCAGCATAAATGAATATGAAGGGATGAAATAGGATTAGCCTCTTTGCTATTGATTAGCTGGCCATGTAATAATTAAAGCAGGCTGAGCCGCAGGGCTACTGCAGTGTAGATGTGTGAGTGTGTGATGAATGCCAAGGTCCCCAAACTCAAGATCGTTCCACTCAGCACAATCACAACCAGCTCTCCTCCTGCCAGCACGACTACAGCCAAACCATCGCGTGGTCACGCACGACGGGCTTTACTGGATGAGTGTGTGTGAAAGAGTGAGAGTGTGTTTCAGACAGTGGGACCAAAATGAATGTCTTTAGCCATTTTATATTCTACTTTTTAGGGTTAGATTTAGGGGATAGGGTTTGGTAGTTGGGGTTGTTACCAGTAAAGATACTGAATTTGCTTTCCTTGCACTTTTGCAAAGTGACAGAAGGCCAAGGGCCAGTCACAGCTGCCTCATATATGTTTCTAGGATTTTAGCACAGTTGTGGGATTTTGGGACCTTTCTAGAATCTTAGGACAGTGCTAGGATTTTAGAGCATTTGTCAGATTTTAGGGAATTTTAGAATTTTAAGATGTTTCTTGGATTTTAGGACAATTTTAGGATTTAGCACATTTCTCAGACTTTAGGATATTGTACAATTTTAGGACATTTGTAGGATTTAGGACCTATCTAAGATTTTAGGACATTTCTCGGATTTTAGGACATCTCTAGGATAAAGGACATTTACAAGATTTCAGGATGTTCCTAAGATTCTAGGTCATTTCCAGGTTTTTAGGATGTTTCTCGGATTTTGGGACATTTGGATTTAAAATCGTTTCCCCGACTTCAGGACGTTTTTCAGATTTAAGGACATTTCTCAAATTTTGGGACATTTCGAGGATTATAGGGGGTTTCTAGGATTTCAGATCGTTTCTAGTATTTTGGGATGTTTCTTTAATTTGAGAATGTTTCTTGGATTTTTGGACATTTGGGGCTTAGCTAGGACTTCTGTATGGTGCAGGGGATCCTCCAGTGGCATGTTTTTTTAATAAAAAAGCTCTATTTTGATGCCGTTTTATGCACTCTGGCAACTCATGCATACTAAAAGTACAAAAACAATTCCCAGTGGGAATCACTTTATTTTTATTGTGAATAAGAAAATAGTTGGGGGACCACCTGGCACCCTATTGGGGCCAGATTTGGCACGCAGGCTGTAAGTTGAGCATCACTGCTCTGAGGCCTCCACACAGGCCTACATTAGTGACTGTATGTGTGTTGTATGTACAGCAGTGAGCAGTTAGTCCTCTATCTCCCTGCAGCGTAATCTCTTGATTTGTGGGATTGACCCCTCTTAATTCAATGGAAAAGAATTGCTGTGACAGCAACACTGAATGGATTTTCAATGCACTGCACCTGCTCTAATAAGTTTAAGGATAACCTCCGCCTTCCTGCTGCATACACACACACGGCCCAAGACACAGAGGGGAGGGGCAGATCACACACACAGATATTGTACAAACTGAATGAAGTCATCGGCCTTAATCAGCCGATTGAATTCCTCCATTCTACCCTCTTACCTTTCCGAGTCTCTGTAATGTGTCTCTTCAGTCTGGTGGCTCTGATCAATTTCCTCTCTTTGGGCTCTGTCTCTGTGGACTCATCCCAGGACGTCTTCATTAGGAGTCTGTTGCCAGATCTCACAGGCCCCGACAATAAAGCCTGTTAAACCTCTGATCCATCAGTCTGATACCTGGCTGTCAAATAGCTTACATTTAACATGTCAGGACGCTGGCTGACACTTTTACCCATGCTTGCAATGGGAGTCTCATTCAAGAAGGAAACTTTGAGATTTTGATGTGTAAATCTGCATGTATGAAGATCAAATGTGATTCTTTAATGGCATTTTTTGACTTTCACCTGGTTGTTGTGAGAGCTGCTGGCTGCAGCTGAAGCTTTGGCCACCTGGAACACAACGTTGTGCCTCTGAGCAATGTGTGTTGTGTGACCGACCGTCAGGTGGTGAGTGTCTGCCGAGGTCAGGGAGAGTCCCACCTCTATGCCGGACCACACATGAATGGGGAAAGGTGAGAGGAGGTGAAGGAGAACTGAAGGAGAGGACAAAGCAGGCGGGCTAATGAGCGAGGTAGTGGGGATGATAGAAAGCACTTTAGATTTAGAGCAGAGAGAGGGTATACAGTATTTGACCAACTAAAATGTGCATTCAGTCAATGGTGGAAAGTAAAAATGATACATTTATTTAATCTTTAATACATTTTGTTTTTACTACTTTCAGAATTGAAAACAGTGAGACACCAGAGTGATACATGCTTAAGTCATCAATAAACATACAATAACTCTCTAAATAAACAACAGACCAAAGCAAAACAAAAAATAAATAAACCCAACAACAAGACCATTCACGCATAGTATAGTAATGCATGAGGTACACTTTTGAGCAAAATTTCATACATTTTGCTGATCCACATTTATCTGATAGCTAGTATTTATGATTTCGCATTTTAAAAATAAAGTTGCCCTTTGTCATACCCAAGTCATCAAACACCAGTTCACATCACTTCTGCTGTGATTTCAGTAATAGTTAGTTTTTGACATTAAAAATTTATATCTGAGTGCAATTACTTATACGATGCTACTATATTTACATTACTTAGTAGATGTTTGCCACGGTCCTGCTCTATGTCCAGAGGCCCTTTTATATTTTTCTTTAAGACTATCTGACATATGTCTTTAAGCTATGTCAGTAATCGGTTTTTGTTTACACATTTTTTAATATAAAGATTTTCATCTGTAGGTTTTGGGTTTTCAGTGTTTCTTTTTGCCTTATGTTTTCTGTTTTCTGTTATATTCTCCTAATGTGTCATATCCTGGCTTTCTTGTGTCATGTTATTCATTCATGTTTTATGTGTTTCCTGTTTTATTTTGTAGATCCACCTACACCTCATTCCCTTGTTAGTCAATAATGTCCTTTCAAAATCAAGGTTTAAACTATTATACATTAATATGATTTTCTACTTTCATGAAGTTTATTTATTTTAACCAACAGTAACAGTTACCAATAGTTAAAAATCACAAAAGCCCAGAATGCCACCCAGAAATAATACAAGACATGTTTTTATGCTTTGATGGCTGTTAGGTCAAAAATTGCAGTTTGAATGGGTTTTAATGGCGCATTTTTTGCACTTAACAGTATCAATATAACATGTTTGTTTCCACAGCGTTTAGACTTATTGTAGGAGCTGAGCTGGAAATTCCAAGATTAAACAAAAATATATAATCTTACCAAAATTAACGCCATATGCATGAACACAGCCAAAATTTTGTGCAGCATGTGTCACACAGTGTTAACTGTAGGACAGGTCATATCAATATCAGTGTTCACCCCTGTGTTTCCTGAAGCCACAACAAGCTCAGCTAATTGTCTTCAGTTCCTTTCTCCATTTACAATTCTATTGCGGAATCGCTGTTATCTGTCACCCAGATCAATGTAAAAGTAATAATACTTACCCCCCAGTTAACAGTCAAGAAGTGCGTTCAGCAGTGATACAAACAGCCTGCACCAACACGTTCTGCAGCCACTGTCGCCTCTGAGTTATAGGCTTTTAATTACAAAGAACAGGGAAAAAATCATTGGCAATTTTCAGGGGGGACAACTAATATCTCACAGTGAGGGTGACAGACTGAGTCAGTAGAGAGAGAGCAGAGTGGGCCCTCTAGTGCTCAACATGGAGAAGTACCGGGAAGGCCATGTAAAGAAAGCCCAAACATCAAATGCAGTCAGGACCACAAAGAGAAGTCATCCTGTAAAGTTGACATTTTCTTCTCCTACATCGCCTCTAAAAAAATTGCTCCTCACTTTTCATATTATAAATGTTATGTCTGCGCTCTACTGTACAAACGCTTGTTGCCCGATGAAGCAGACGGATGCCCGGGAAACATTCTGACTGTGATATTCATCAGGCCCAAACAGGATTATTTGTAGAGCATTACATCACTCAGCTGTAAGCAATCCTTCGTTTTTACACGGCACATCATCCGTGCTGTGTAATGCACATAAGTGCATGCTTCTCATAAACAAATATTGTAAAGTTTTCCCCGGCTTCCTCATCTCCCTTTTTTTTTTACAGATGGAGCAATAACCGCAGAGAGCGTCCAACTGTTAGAGTATAGCTGTTGCAGTAAAGAGAGCCGGCTTTGATGGAGATGACTGATTACCAGAAAGAGTGTGTGTGCCTGCAGTGGGGGAAGACATATTCTGATTATTTACTAAAAAATAAAAAATCATTTTTCTTCCAGAAAATCTAAGACTTATCAGAAAAAAATGTAATTTATATCAGTGTTATACTTTCATTTGTTATATTACTGGTTATTAATACTGATGTCTTAATATGTGTGCTGTATTTTATACCAGAAATAACACATTTTTCCACTTGGCAGCAGCAGAAATGAGCTTGTTAAATACATCACATTTTAGGTTGATGTACAGTTTACACATCCAGTAACAGAGCAACATTAGCATTCATTTACAGATGCTGGACTCATCCACCGCCCAACAACCACCCTCGCACTCCTTACATTACGCCGTTACCGGTAGCGTTTTCACCCTGATGCTGTTCTGCCATATTTCTTGCGCACACACCAGGTTCCATCCAGCGCGATCTCAAGTGACAACATCCAAGTGTGTTTCGTGGATGCAGCAGGTGCCGTCCAGTCATTTGTTGCTATATCTAAACACCATGACCAATTCTGTGCAGGTGCGTCTTCAGCTGAGACCGTACAGTAGCGTTTCATGTGCACGCGAGAGGTGCTTTTTGGGTTGCCATGTGCTTGTGTTGTCTAAACATAAACATGTGCAGTTTAATCCCACCATGTGCATTTGTTGGCATCACAGTAGCAGCATCTTGGAACAACAACAACATGGGATATCTAAAGTGTAATATGTAGACCCAGACGTCCACTGCAAAGCTGCAACATGTGATGACTTGGGATGTGAATGTGTTGCTGCAACCCACTATAGTAACTCACCAATGTGAAGTTTAAACCAAAAAATACTCAGCAACTAGTGCAGAACGCAGCAGCTTGGCTTTGTACTGGTTTGAACAGATGACATCACCCTCCTCTCTCTGTTTATTTAAGCATAGATTTTAAGATTTTGCTTTTTAAAGCTTGTTTGGCTCAGGCCAAGCCACATAACAGAAAAGTAGACCCCTTACAAGCCAGTTTGCAGCCTCAAGTCTTCGTTCCAAAGGCTGGCTCAAATCTAAAGGTGACCATGCCTTTGCCATCAGGGCCCCTCAACTTAAGAACAACCTGCTCAAGGAGATAAGGCTGGCAGAATCAGTGTTCTTTAACTTCTTAAAACCCATTTTTATAGACTTGCTTTTATGTGATCATATTTTTTTTTCTTTGTTATTTATTTTACCTTTTTTAATGTATTTTTTTTTTTTTTGTTGCTTTAATTGCTTCTGTTGTTATTTTTGGTCTAATTCTGTATATTGATTTATATGACAATTTATGACTTACCTCCTGCATTATTTGTCCTCTGGTTCTAAATTTATTGTAACTGGTTTCGTCTTGCTCGCATTCAACAGGGCTGTTTGGCTTTCTGTTGTTTTCCCTCTGTGTATCCTTTTTCTGCTTTAGCTGGGGGCCTAATGGTAAAGTCCACCCCTGATTATGATTATTCTCTAATTTTCTCATGAAGAGTGGTAAAGTAATGAGTCCTAAAACGTAAAGTCCATAAGCATTTGCTGCGCTTCTGGTTCCTCGTCTCAAAGTCTTTGGGGTTTTTTTAATGGGTTTTTGGTAAAATGCCTTAAATAAGGTCTGTGGTTAACTCAGGCTATAGATATTTAGACATTTTGTTCTGCAACATAAAATATGTCTAAACCCTGTTTTTTAAATCTTGTTTAAAAATCTATTTATTATCCTTGGCTTTCATAGACCTTGTATGAGAGTTAACAGTTTCTGTAGGTCTTCCTTGTGATTTGTTTGCCTTTTTAAATAGTTCTTTTTTCCCTCTCTTATGATATTTGTGCTATTCTTTTATTACTTTTTTAAAATCTTTTTGTTGATGTACAGCACTTTAGTCAACTCTGTTGTTTTTAAATGTGCTTTTATAGATAAATTTGGAATGGATTGGATAAAATGCACATATTTACATCAGGGAAATTTTACCCCTGAACCCCTCTAGCAAGCTTGCTTTTTGGACCTCAGTGTTTCTAAAACCCTGCATACGGCCCTGTCACTACATCACCGCCCCCTCCATTTGTTGGGGGCCAGTGTTGGGGTGGATGTCAGCGGATCTCCACGGCCCATATGGCGTAAAGAAGCCCTCTTGTTAATTCTGCAGAGAAAGACTCGATTACTGAGCTCCGAACCCTTTACTGCTGAGAGCAGCCTTTCCCCACATGCATTGATTTCTCCGGCCCGTTCACCTCTCGCTCCCTTGCTCCCTCTCTCCTTCTCTCTGTCTGGGCCAGCTCAGCACACGCTCCTCCACACTGAATCATCTGAATATCATAATACAGCCCATGATGAATGCTAACTAGACAGCAGCTCTGGCTTTGATTAATGAAGATACTGCGCTGGTTCACAACAGTAGACCTGGCGCCTCACAGCCGAAACCGCAGATAACCATTCAGTAGGTATTAATCATGGTTAACCAGGCAGCATTTTCTTACAGGACAAATGAAGAAGCTTACTGTGGACTTAGAGGTACAATGAGACCACCTCACACACACACACACACACTGCAAACCCACATGTGTTCACACAGCACTGAAAGTACATCATGCACAAGGTGAGCCTTTGAAGCTGCTTTAATTACGAGTCCCGGCACAAAACAGAAGGCCCGCAGCCTGTTCTTCAGCCACCGGCTCGCTTTTTTCCAATTGTTGTGTTTTTCTCCTGACTTTGCATCTCCATTCAAAAACAAATCATCAATCTTTATCACTTGCTTATTTTCATGGCTGTGTGGCTTTTTCTTATTTTCTGGAGGAACAACAAAATCTGATGACTTAAACAAGTCTGTCATCAGTAACTGGCTGAAAAAAATCATTTCTATTCGCAAGGAGCCCCACATTCTGACAGGAAAGCTCAAAAAGAGGATTATCCACTCTGGGTATGTTTAGCACTACTGCGCTTAATTTGTAGCGCGACAGAAAAAAATGTGTTAATTTGTAGGAAAAATACTGCGTGACAACACAGCATACTTAAAAGATAGGGACAAAGTGGTTTATTTCTTTTTTATTAAATATCCATCCTGATATCATTAATAGATTATGCTTTAGTCAAGCTGTGTCTAATGCTACTTAGACTGGCCTTGGAATGATGATGATGATGATGATGATGATGATGATGATGATGATGATGATGATGTCAGGGATGTAGCCCACATGGTTTGTTTTGTAATTCCATAGGTTGCTGCCTTCATCTACCATTATTACTATCTTTTTTTCCTTCTTTTATTCCTATCCTTATTTATTCTCTTAACTCTTTTAAACCTGAGAAAATCTGATTTCTTATCAAGAATTAGTAAAAATGAATAAATAAATAAAATAAGACAAGAAAATAACCTGAAAGTAAGGGGGGGGAACAAACTTTTTTTTTTATTAAAAAGAAAAAACAAACAAACAAATGATGCAAACAAGACTTGGAAGACACTTGAAAATATGCAATAATGACAATTATAAATACAGTTTTTCTTTTTTTCCCTTAGCATTTTCTCTAGTCTTTTTCAAATAATTTTCTAAATCAACTTAATTCTTGCAATTTGTTGAACATTTATAACAAAGTTGCTCATTGCCTTTTTCACTATGTTTTCCCTGTGACTGTAGGAGGTATGTCCTTAGTACATTTCAATAGAATACATTTTCAAACAGTGTGCATTTCAGAGAAGGAAGTGACATGTTTTTAGTGGATAGACTTAGGAAGAAGAGGCCTGGTTCTTTTTTAAAAGCATTTTTAAAAAATATTTCCAACTTCTTTGGCTATAAGGCTCCAAAACTGCAAGATGTATTTTCACTGCCAAAAAAGATTGAAGAAATTTCCTTGGTCTCTGTGACATTTAACACACAGAGGTGACAGATTTAATCCATTTTATTTCAGATATATGAAGAATTTTATATTGAATTTCTCTCAGTACGTTGGAGGTAAAAATTGTTCTAACACAATTCACTGCTTCTTTCCAGTCATCCTTTACATATACATTGTCCAATTCCTTCTCCCATTTGGACTGAATATTGTCCATATAATGAATTCCCAGAATATAACGATGTGTAAAAAGCATAAATGAAATATTGATGTTTTTGCTGTAAGCTGTCAAACCTTGCTTGTATTTGGATGTGTTTGCACTGTGAGCGGCTCAGCAGGTGCACACAGTTGACTGCTCTTGATTTCGCTCCGGCTGCGGGTTAAAGCAGACAGTCTGACCTGCTGTCCCCTGGCTGCTGACTGGTGAACTGTGCCTGGCCCAGGTCCTCTCCCCATCCACTGCCTGCAGCAGGGCACATCACCTCTACCATCAGTTCTGCTCTCAGTGGCTCACTCCAGAGACTCATGATCTAAAGCAAAGTTAGGAAGGTGCATCCCTCTTGGAGATTTTTCACACAGGTTAGAGAAGGATTTGGGTGTCAGTAAGCTGTGAGCATACAGCACCAGGCCACCCTGGATCTGCATCCTGACCAGCCTGAGTTAACATTCAGTCTGCTAGGAGGAGATCATCCACTGCCTGCAGCAGGGCACATCACATCTGGGGCAAGAGGAGGATCACCATGCTTAAACAGGGACAGAGACGACACCTTGAGGACATAAAAGTATGAGGAACCAAAGAGGAAGTCAGGACAAAGATGGAGAGAGAGGGATATGTCTAAAGACATTTGACAATTTTCTATCCAAATTGAGTGCGAATTTGACAATGAGAAGATGTAGGGTACTTAAAAGATGGCATGTTAAAGCTAAAACCATTGAAAGCATCTGTTTAATTTGTTTATTAGTCTAAGGAGGGTCAGGAGGTGTGACGCTGAGCGGACAGTCAGACCAGAGGGGAGAACAGCTCAAAACCATGAAGAACCACGAGAGACTAATGTTGACTTGACTAGCCAGGTGTGAAAAATAACACCTAAGATAACTTTGTTGGGACATAAAAACCATGTGGCAGTCAACAAAAATTGAAATGCAGTATGCAACACTTAAGTGTTGAAAATTACAGAAGAGAAAACAGCTTCAGTAAACTTAATTTAACAAATAATTACAACAGTAAAGGAGAAAGAGAATACTATATTAGATACCATATTAGTCCCTGAGAAATTCTTAGTAGCATCCGCAGCACATCAAAATATTGTAGCATGAGCAAAAACAAATGAAATAAACATTAATCAAGATATATTTAAAAAGCCTTTAAAAGGATATGTTGCAATAAAAATAAGGATAGAAATAAATATGATAATTCACAGCAAGAGAAATGTGTATATGACAGCTGCTGGCTTAACAGTAGATACTTGAAAACTCACTTCAGTACAATAATGTAAAATGCACAGAATCACAAATAATGAAGTCTTAATAATCCAAACCAGAAGCCTCATAATAAGCCCAGTCACCAAGAGACAATGCTAGCATCATACAGCATGATTCTGCAAACCACAGACAGGTCACATTTAAATGTTTCATGCATATCACATTAACGTTTGTAAAGTGACGTAGTTGTGATTACATAATTATGAACATGACATTATAATTTAGGAGGTGGAGAGGATGGTGGATGGCATGACGGCTAGGGAGGACAGCTGCCCTTGCTTTGCCAGCCTGATCGACTCCGACTAATTTAAACCCTAAGTTTACTTTCCTGTAAAAGCCACACCCCATGTTACTCACTGTGGTAGTTACTAGCAGTTTTATTTTTTTTTGTTTTTATTGGCCAAATAATTATGACAAAGTGATTCTTTGGGGTATCTGTGACCAAAATATACATTTCTGTAGCGCTAGTCATGTCAAATCCTATTAAAATCTTTTATTTCAAGATAAAACTGCAGATAAAACTGTACATTTTAGTGTGGCCTAATCCTGAGGACATGAAACAGGAGTCTCTGGTTTGGTCGACTCCTGAGGAGGTGAAACCGAAGTGTCTGGTTTGGCTGACTCCTGAGGAGGTGAAACCAGATGCTCTGGTCTGGCCAATTCCTGATGAGGTGAAACCGGAGGCTCTGGTTTGATCAACTCCTGAGGAGATGAAACAGGAGGCTCTGGTTTGGCCAACTCCTGAGGAGGTGAAACCAGAGGCTCTGGTCTGAACCGATTCCTGATGAGGTGAAACCGGAGGCTCTGGTTTGGCTGAATCCTGAAGAGCCGAAACCAGAAGGTCTTCTTTAGCCAAAACCTGAGGAGGCAAAACCAGAGGCTCTGGTTTGGTTAAATCCTCAGAAACCAAAAAGGTAGTCTGTGGTTTGGCTGAATCCTGAAGAGACAAAACCAGAAGCTCTGGTTTGGTCATATCCTGAGGAGATGAAACAGGAGGCTCTGGTTTGACCAACTCCTGAGGAGATGAAACAGGAGGCTCTGGTTTGGCCAACTCCTGAGGAGGTGAAACCAGAGGCTCTGGTCTGACCGATTCCTGATGAGGTGAAACCGGAGGCTCTGGTTTGGCTGAATCCCGAAGAGCCAAAACCAGAAGGTCTTCTTTAGCCAAAACCTGAGGAGGCAAAACCAGAGGCTCTGGTTTGGCCAATTCCTGAGGAGGTGAAACCAGAAGCTCTGGTTTGGTCATGAAACAGGAGGCTGGCCAACACTGAGGAGGTGAAACTGGAGGCTCTGGTTTGGCCAATTCCTGAGGATGTGAAACAGGGGGCTCTGGTTTGGTCATATCCTGAGGAGATGAAACAGGAGGCTCTGGTTTGGCCAACTCCTGAGGAGCAGAAACCAGAGGCTCTGATTTGGCCAATTCCTGGGGTAGTAAAACCAGAAGCTTTGGTTTAGCTAAATCCTGAGGGGGCAAAACAAAACAGTCTGGTTTGGCCAAATCCTGAGGAGGTAAAACCAGAGGCTCTGGTTTGGTTGAATCAGGCAGCAAAACCAGAGGCTCTGGTTTGGCAGAATCCTGAGAAGGCAAAACCAGATCCTTTGGTTTTGCCAAATCCTGAGGAGGTGAAACCAGAGGCTCTGGTTTAGCAGAATCCTGAGAAGGCAAAACCAGATCCTTTGGTTTGGCCAAATCCTGAGGAGATGAAACCAGAGGCTCTGGTTTGGCTAGGTCCTGAGGAGATGAAACCAGGGTCTCTGGTTTGGCCAAATCCTGGGGAGTCAAAGCCATAGAGTCCTTTGGGCCAAATCCTGAGGAGGTGAAAACAGTGCCTCTAGTTTAACTGAATCCTGAGGAGGTGATACCAGAAGCTCTAGTTTGGTTAAATTCTGTGGGGGCAAAATGAGTGGCTCTGGTTTGGCCGAATCCTGTGGGGCCAAATCCAGAGGCTCTCCTGAGGAGCCAAAACCACATGGTCTGATCTGGCCAAATCCAGATGAGCTGTAACCGGAGCTTGTGGTTTTGTTGAAACCCGAGGAGCCAAAACTAGAGCTTTTGGACTGAAAGTCTCCCGTGGAGCCAAAGCCAGAGCCTAAGGTCTGGCCAAATCCGGGGGGGGCCAAAACTAGAGCTTGCTGTTTGGCCAAATCCTGAGGAGCTGAAATCAAAGGGTCTGAATACTGAGGAGTCTGAGGACTGGCTGAATCTCAAGGAGCCAAAACCAGAGCCTTTGCTTTGGCCAAATCCTAAGAAGCCAAAACCAGAGCTTGTGGTTTGACCAGATCCCGAGGAGCCAAAACCAGAGCTGGTGGTTTGGCTGAATCCTGAAAAGCCAGAACCAGAGGGTCTGGTTTGGCAAAATACTGGTGACCCAAAACCAGAGCCTTTGCTTTTGGCCAAATCCTGAGAAGTCAAAACCAGAGCTTGTGGTTTGACCAGATCCAGAGGAGCCAAAACCAGAGCTGGTGGTTTGGCCGAATCCTGAAGAGACAGAACCCAGGGGGTCTGGTTTGGCCAAATACTGGTGACCCAAAACCAGAACCTGTGGTTTGACCAAATTCCAAGGAGCCAAAACCAGAGCCTTTGCTTTGGCCAAATCCTGAGAAGCCAAAACCAGAGCTTGTGGTTTGACCAGATCCAGAGGAGCCAAAACCAGAGCTGGTGGTTTGGCCGAATCCTGAAGAGCCAGGACCAGAGGGTCTGGTTTGGCCAAATACTGGTGACCCAAAACCAGAACCTGTGGTTTGACCAAATTCCAAGGAGCCAAAACCAGAGCCTTTGCTTTGGCCAAATCCTAAGAAGCCAAAACCAGAGCTGGTGGTTTGACCAGATCCAGAGGAGCCAAAACCAGAGCTGGTGGTTTGGCCAAATCCTGAAGAGCCAGGACCAGAGGGTCTGGTTTGGCCAAATACTGGTGACCCAAAACCAGAACCTGTGGTTTGACCAAATTCCAAGGAGCCAAAACCAGAGCCTTTGCTTTGGCCAGATCCAGAGGAGCCAAAACCAGAGCTGGTGGTTTGGCCGAATCCTGAAGAGCCAGGACCAGAGGGTCTGGTTTGGCCAAATACTGGTGACCCAAAACCAGAACCTGTGGTTTGACCAAATCCCAAGGAGCCAAAACCAGAGCTTGTGGTTTGACTGAATCCTGGAGAGCTGAAACCGAAGGGTCTGGTTTGACCAAATGTGGACGAGCTGAAACCAGAGCCAGTGGTTTGGCCAAATCCTGAGGAGCCAAAACCCAACGGTCTGGTTTGATGGAATGCCAAGGAGCTGGAACCAGACCCTGTGGTTTGGGTTAATCCCAAGGAGCCAAAACCAGAGCTTGTGGATTGGCCAAATCCCGAGGGGGCAAAACCAGAGTATGTCGTCTGGCTGAATAGTGACGAGCCAAAACCAGAGCTTGTGGTTTGACTGAATCCTGGAGAGCTGAAACCAAAGGGTCTGGTTTGATGCAATGCCGGCGAGCTGAAACCAGACCCTGTGGTTTGAGTGAATCCAAAGGAGCCAAAACCAGAGCTTGTGGATTGGCCAAATCCCGCGGGGAGAAACCAGAGTATGTTGTCTGGCTGAATACTGATGAGCTGAGACCAGAGCTTGTGTTTTGGCTGAATCCTGAGGGGGCAGCACCAGATGATGTCTGGATGAATACTGATGAGCCAAAACCAGAGCTGGTGGTTTGGACAAATGAAGAGCTTCTTGTTGGGCCAGATCCCGAGGAGCTGAAACTAGAACCAGTGGTTTGGATGAATCCCGTGGCTGAGCCAAAACCAGAAGGGGAACTGGATGGAGCTTGGTTGCTTTTGGGAGTACTAAACAAAGTGCGCCGATCATAAGACACAGTTATATCGGTACTGTTGATTTTGGGTGAGAGCAGCTCTGCTCGGGGCTGGATCACCTGAAGCATCTCCTGGGTCCTGCTTTTATTGAGAGAGACAGCTTTCCCTCTAGCTCTCTCCTCTCAGGAGAAGCTGTTTCTAGAACATCTAGATTCGCATTCATTTTCTCAGCCCCATCTTCCTCTTTGAGTTTCAGCTCATTCTTAATCTCATCTTCTCTCTTTCTCAGAAACTGGTGCATCTCCTCAAACTGTCTGTGGATTTGGGTCATCAGCTGCTGAGACTTTGCTTTGGTTTTTGTTATTTCTTCCCTCTGTGGGCTCTCTGTATCACGGACATCACAAGGGTTGTCCGTCCGCTTCTCCAACTCCTGTCTCAGAGCTGCAGCTGCTTCTTTGATTGGTTTAAACTTGTGTCCCTCTTGCTTCTCCTCATCTTGGCAAATGATGCAGGTTAACTGCTGATCTGAGATGCAGAACAGTTTCAGCTTTTCTTCATGCTCAGGACACAACTCTGCCACCTGTAAAAAAATAAACAAAAAACAACAACACATGTATTGAAAAAAAACTTGACTAAATTATGATTATACAATACTGTGAAAAAGTGTGGCTTCGATGCCAAGCAATTATGGTGGTTGTGGTAAAATTACAGATTAATTGAATTCTTCTTCCTGAGTTGGACCAATATTTGCAGCCATCACAGAGCAACAGGTGTGCCTCCAATGTGAGAGGGGTGCATTGCACACTTACACACATTTTAATATGTTATTCACAGTGTGTTAATTCATCCCATACTCTTTTGAATTCAAAGTGGGATAGTTTTTCCAAAGAAAGCTATTCTGAAAACAAAAACTTTTTCAACATGTTGAAAATTAAGCATACAGCTTTATGAACAAAATGTAAAATCAGTCCTTTTATACTACCAGATTTTCACCATTCATTTATCATCATTGATCATTTATGAATAGCCTACTAAATACTGTAGTGGGCCTGCTTTTTTATATGCACTGTTTTAGAGGACTAATAGCCCACAGGACTACAAAAACTGTCAATAATTATGTACTTTGGACGGCTGAGACTGTAAGTCTGACCCTGCACTACGTATCATTTTGTGTAAAAGTTGACCATACACAGAATGTATGTGTGCGGCAAGCCCAGAGATGATCAACACCTGCATTCAAGGACATAGATTTAATTTGGTAGATACACATTCTAGTGGAGGTCTGGGGATCTTCCACCAGGTAAATTTGAGCATGATACTTCATCTCGTGCATTCTGTTCTATGCACCAATTCATAGTGAAAATGTCTTAATCTGTGTAGAGAAAATCATTCCAATTCAGAATATTAATATGTATTACAGAATACAATGCAGTAGGGCTTTCTGGCATTCTATATTGCTTTCAAATATTTTGTCCCCTGCAGATAAACATTTCTTATTTATTGATATCCCTGCTTAGTCAACAGCATAGTTTACTTCTCCAACCTTTTATTCTGTGTCTTTTGTTTGGGGATTAATCTCTTTAAATGTGCAAGTGACCCCTTTACACAGCAGTGAGTTTATTCATTTAATAAATTGTAAACCCCTGAACGTGTATAGCTCATGTGTTTCTACTCATGTTCAGTACTTTCTGCGCATTCAAAACATATCCCACATTTCTCCACAACTGCATACTTCAAAGGAAAACATTGTAGCACCACCTTTACAGAAAGACATGTTATTGGTTATGTTGCGGATTCAGATTTTTACTCAGAAATTTAATTTTAATACATTGTGCTGATAAAATCTCTCCTGACTACAGGTCTTTGACTTTAACTCACCACATGCTATTGATTGTTTATCTGAAGAAAAATATTTTGAGTACTTTTACTACAGCTGCCAACAGCCACCAATATTCCCAGTTAGATAAGGTGAAAATAAAGCAGTAAAGCCTCCAAATAACTGCGCAGCAAAGACCGGCTGGATAAGACATGGAGCCTCGTATTTACACAAAATCGCATGGGAAGTCTGATTAAAATTTAAACTAGGAATGCACGACATTTGATTTTTGGCAATATCTGATATGCCGGTATAAACACAATTAATTTGGCCAATAACTGATACTGGTATTACTTTTTTCACTACTAAATTTTAATGATCGTCAAGTCTTTTCTGTAGTGGAATTTACATCACATTATGAATACTCCTATCTTGAAGGCCCACCACCAGATTGAGACATAAAATACAATGCTTTTCACTGTATGTATTATTCATTTATTGTGCGGATTAAGAAGAAGGCTTAACCTTAGTATAGTATACTTATAGAGTTAATGTTTTATATCAACACTATATCCCTGTGAAATTAAACTTATCACTTTGGCCCCACCCTTGGATCACAGATACATCCAGGCCTGACAGAAAACAATGTCAATAGTTGCAAAAATGGTTTTGTGTATTATGAAAATTCAGCAAATACAAGGAAATTGAGTTTTGAGCAGATAAAGTTTTATTGAACATGTTTTGCAGTCATACTGTTTTTTTTTGTTTTGTTTTTTTTTGTTTTTTTTTTTGAAAACTGATGAAATCAAGTCAGAGACTGATTGCTATCCACCAGCCTTTTATTGCAGAGGTCTGGTGATACATGACAACATCTCCCTCCAGTGGTGACAGAGAGGCATGGAAGACAGCAGATACATGTTAACCACTTCAAGTACATTAGTGCAAACACACACACAGAATCACAAATGACGGACTTATCATATTCAAAATCAGACAGCAAACACAAAACACATCATTTAAATGTAGAAAACAAAATTCTAATAAAAGCCGGTGCTCCACACACCATACACAGTATCCACAAGCCTTTTTTTATGACCTTAGTCACCAAAGGGAAATGTATCATGTTTCTGCAAATCACAGATAGGTTACATTTGTATGTTTTGTACATATCATATCAGTGTTTCTAAAATGACATAGTACTGATTACAGGTATATGTGCTCGCTTTGTAATTGTGTGCTGAGGGGATTATGGATGGTGTGACAGCTAGGCAAGATGGCAGCAAAGTTGCAGACCAACAAACAAAACTGGGTGTTTTTTAGCCAGACAACCAAACCAAAATTTTTGTTTTAAACAAGAAGCCGGTTACATTTCCAGTGGCAATTTTGCCACCAAAGCCGGTTGCTTTTTGAAAAACGCTTGTTGCATTTCCAGTGGCTACCTGCCATCAAAACCAGCTGTTTCTTTCTGAGACATTGGCAGCATTTCCAGCTGTGCAGCCAAACGTTTCTTCTTTCCATGATCAAGTTTTTTTGTGCCTAAACATAGTAACATATTTCCCACAGCACTGTTGAAATGTAAAAATATAGTTTTAGGATAGGATATATTGAAACAAAGATTCCTCTACATAATACCATACAAGTGTTACATATCCATGATTTACAGAAATGTACCATGCCAACATCTATTTTGGCTATAATGTAGTCTACACAAGCCCTGTTCAATGATAGAAAAAAAGACCTATATAAATAATAGATACACTACAAAAGATATGTAGTTTAGAGTTTTTGTTGATGTGTCCATTCTGTACCTCTGGAACTTAGAACCCTCCTAATTTGGGGATATTTTCTGCTCCAGAGAAAGCTAACAACACTTAGAACTATTACTTGTTATGATATCGATCTTTACTTTAGTACCAGCACACTGTCAGAGGGCTGTGATCACATTCTGTAGCTCTGATGTTAAAATATGCTGACAGTGGCATGGACATGGAGCTTGAGCTCACAGTGTGAATATGTTTCATGTTGTCTGCATCATAAAAGGAGAGCTTCTTGGATGTGCAGTTTAGATAAATCCCAATCTTTCGAGGTCTGTTTCCAAATACTAGCTCTTCAGAATCACAATGTGAATCTGAATCCAAATCAGAGTCTGTGGTTTTATTCAGAACACAGGTAAAATATTTTTGACCATTATATTTAAGGAAATTTTTTTTTATCCCTAGTTCCCAATAATCCCTGTGTCCAACCTCTATTTCCCAATAATGCTGTCCAAAAGTGAACTCATTAACACTAAATGCGTGGTTTGTGCTTGAGGAGCCGAAGTTAAAGCCTGCCTTTTGGCCTGATTTGGCAGTGCCAAAGCTAAAGCCTGTCCTTTGGTCTGATTCTTTGCCAGTGCCAAAGCTAAAGCCTGTCCTTTGGTCTGATGTGGCTGTGCCAAAGCTAAAGCCTGTCCTTTGGTCTGATTCTTTGCCAGTGCCAAAGCTAAAGCCTGTCCTTTGGTCTGATTCTTTGCCAGTGCCAAAGCTAAAGCCTGTCCTTTGGTCTGATGTGGCTGTGCCAAAGCTAAAGCCTGTCCTTTGGTCTGATTCTTTGCCAGTGCCAAAGCTAAAGCCTGTCCTTTGGTCTGATTCTTTGCCAGTGCCAAAGCTAAAGCCTGTCCTTTGGTCTGATGTGGCTGTGCCAAAGCTAAAGCCTGTCCTTTGGTCTGATTCTTTGCCAGTGCCAAAGCTAAAGCCTGTCCTTTGGTCTGATTCTTTGCCAGTGCCAAAGCTAAAGCCTGTCCTTTGGTCTGATTCTTTGCCAGTGCCAAAGCTAAAGCCTGTCCTTTGGTCTGATGTGGCCGTGCCAAAGCTAAAGCCTGTCCTTTGGTCTGATGTGGCCGTGCCAAAGCTAAAGCCTGTCCTTTGGTCTGATTCTTTTCCAGTGTCAAAGCTAAAGCCTGTCCTTTGGTCTGATTCTTTGCCAGTGTCAAAGCTAAAGCCTGTCCTTTGGCCTGACCCTGTGGTGGTGTGAAAACCCGAGGAGGAACCAGATGGAGCCTGGTTGCTTGTGGTAGTACAAAACAAAGTCCGCCCATCATCAGACACAGTTATATTTTTACTGTTGCTTTTGAGTGAGAGCAGCTCTGCTCGGGGCTGGATCACCTGAAGCATCTCCTTCCACATAAAGAACTGCAGGTGGCTTTCATAAGGCCCCAAACAGAGAGAGCTCCTCACCACTTGGAGATCAGTTGCTCTGGGCTGGAATACTTTTTCTGGAGTCATCCTGCTGTTACCTTCAGTCCACCTCTTTAAGAACTTCTCTGGATCTTCAATTTTCATAACTGATGCCAGCTTTCCCTCCAGCTCTCTGCTCTCACACAAAGCTGTTTCTAGAACTTTTAAGTTCTTGCTCATTTTCTCAGCAGCATCTTCCTCCTTCAGTTTCAGCTCATTCTTTATCTCATCTTCTCTCTTTCTCAGAAACTGGTGCATCTCCTCAAACTGTCTGTGGATTTGGGTCATCAGCTGCTGAGACTTTGCTTTGGTTTTTGTTATTTCTTCCCTCTGTGAGTCTGCTAGGCTCTCTGTAAAAGAGACATCACTACAAAGGTTCTCCGTCCACTTCTCCAACTCCTGTCTCAGAGCTGCAGCTGCTTCTTTGATTGGTTTAAACTTGTGCCCGTCGTGCTTCTCCTCATCTCGGCAAATAATGCAAGCTAACAGCTGATCTGTGACGCAGAACAGTTTCAGCTTTTCTTCATGCTCAGGGCACAACTCTGCAACCTGTAAAAAACACCCACTCACCTATTAATAAATATAACAGCTTAATGCTGATGATTTTACAAATGTAACTGGAATCACCGCCTTGTAATTATATGTCTACGCAAACCAGTCAGATTGCAATTACAGTTTACATCCATGTCTGTCCAGACTCATGTAGCCATGACAGCTGACAGTGCTACATATTCTAAATCATGAATACTTTGCACACATCGTCAACTCTACAGCACAGAAGTTCGATTTAATCAGCGAATTTCAGGGTGGATACCCAATTTTAGTGTTATCACTTCCGCATCTGACCAAATGCCTCCCTTTCTGTTTCTGAGATATGATGTTTAATGGCCAAAAAAGTGTTTTTTGTAGAACATAAGAACATAATATATGCTATAGACATTTGTGTGAAGTTTTGTCATAGTTTGTATCGGGATTCTTTAGTTATGGCCAAAAACATGTTTTGTGAGGTAAAAGTGACCTCTGACCACCAAATTCTTACCAGTTTCCTGTTGAATCCAAGTGGATGTATGTGCCAAATTTGATGAACATCCCCAAAGCATCTGTATCGCCTCCTGGTGTCTGACTGCAGTATAGGTCAAAAACCCTGCCCCCTCCATGTTAGTGGATGAGACAAACTAAAAAAACAAAGTACACGCCAACTATTTTTCACAAAGATGGTCAATTTAGGTAGTTCTCGTCGCCCTGATGTTTGTTCAAGTGTTAAGTTTGGTTTTAATTAGTTAATTGCTGCTATGAAAAGGGGCTTTGACAACATGACTGACACCTAGGTATGCCAGCCAATCAGTGTGCTCCCAATCAATAGTGCTGCTCACAATTGGTTGGATGAGTGTTCATGCAAGAAGTTAATACCAAGGCCATTGAGTTTTCACTAAATTTTAAATTTGAATAAATACCCTTAAGTCCTTCTCAAGATATTGTGTTCACCTTCACCTTTGACCACCAAAACGTAGTCAGATCATTCTTGAATCTAAGTGGACGTATGTGCCAAATTTGAAGAAACTCCCTCATTGCCTTCTGTGTCCTGGCTCATTTCGACTTGCTCAAGATTATGCAAAAGTGGATGGCGATATTCTCACAACGGCGATGATCTCGCAACATCGATGCGGCAGCAGATTTTAGAGCCAGGCGCTGCAAGTTGCTTTCCACCAACTGCAAGGCCCAGGGGCCATGATGGGAAACATCTGGCTCTCAGATGATCGAACAGCTGATTGATTTAGACTTTGACTTAGCAATATGATGTCTCAGATAAATTTTTTATTTTTGTTAAATTTTAGAGATTTGGAATCTATTTGTCTTATTTGGAGTTTTTTTCTGGTTACAGAGTACTTGCTGATGGTGACATTTTGCAGTCTGAAAGAATACATTCATTATGAACTATGCACAGTTTATTGTATGTTAACACTGGACTATTGACATTAATATTATATTAATATTATATATTTTAAGAAGGACTATTTAACAACACACTGACTTGTGGTAAGTGGCCTGAGTGGGATGTGAGGATTCTCAAACTAACATCATGTGAAGCCCTGACTGTACTGCTGTCAGTCTGATCTGCACTAAAAGCTGTTGTGTGTTTCACTATTAGGCTGATATTTTGAATATATTTATGCAGTTTGAGGGTTAAGAGTGCGCTGAGCGGATTTATATACAGCAGCAAACTAATATGATGCTGGTTTAGAATTCATTTTAAAATGAAGGTTGAACCATAAACAGAAATCCCAGATCACCTGCATACTGTTTGAAGAGGTTACTGTGTTATAATCACATTAATTGGAGACTGTGAGCAAACTAATAAACGGATGTTACAAGATTTGAAAGAATTAGCATCAGCTTTAACAGGCTGTGGGTGCTCCCCTGACGTCCTATGCAGACTGAAGGCTGCTAAAAAAGTCGGAAAACTGTCCGAAGTTATTGCAGCTTTTTATCGCCGCCTCCTGCCTGCTCTCGCCCGCTGTTCGTGCGATGACCAGTGTTGGAGCGAGCGTAATGACGCACGTTGGACGGCCGATACGACGTTTGACGCTGTTCATGGTGTGGTATTTTTCAGGCTCATGAGCGCTGCCTCCTAGAATGATATAAACATCTTCATCGTTTTTAGCTGAGCACATAAACACTGACTACAGCATACCTGTGTTTTCTGCTGGCTCTGCTCCGTCTTTCTCCTCTCTGCGTCCTTGGCCTTCTCAGAGAGGCTCTTCAGTATGTGGCTGTTCACTGATCCTGTGACTCTGCCCTGCGGACACTCTTTCTGCAGAGGATGTGTCACAGCTGCTCTAAGTGCGCAGGAGCTGTGTCCACAGTGTCGGACAGCTGTTCCTACTGAAGGGAGAAGCCTTCCAACCAGCCACATACTGAAGAGCCTCTCTGAGAAGGCCAGAGTAGAGAGCAGACGCCATGACTCCTGTTTCTCTCTTTGCTCTGCAGCCTGATGACTCTGCATTATTTTGTTAGTTTCATTTTCCTGTAAAAGCCACACCCCATGTGTCACTCATTCGGTACTTGTCCAAAGGGTTGCTTTTTTAAATTTATTTTTATTTCTTAATTTTATTTTAGTGAGATAATAAATCAAGTGATTATTTAAAGTATTTGAGATAAAAAAAAAATCAATTCCTGTAACGTCAGTCATGTGAAATCCAAGTATGTCTTTTGGCGTTTTTGTTCTATTCCCCCAAGATAAACCTCCAAACTTTAATGTGACCTTTAAAGGAGACCATCCCGAAACACACCTGTGTAATAATAATGTTGCTTCTTAACATATTGACATGCAATAATTGTCAGGTGGATGGATTATTTTGGAAAAGGAAAAGTGCTCACTTTTATGTAGTCAAGTAGTCGAGACACGGTACCGCAACCAAAACCCAAATTTTACATTAACGACAAGCAAAAGACACAAATTCCCACTTTTAAGAAAATGAAGTCAGCAAATGCTTGCTTTTGATGTTAACTATTAAACGTTTCCTCCATGGTAAAGCAAACACTGCGACCTGCAACCGCCCGGCTGTTGACTGGTGAACTGTGCCTACAGGTCCTGCAGCCTGCTGACTTGGCACGTTCATGTAAAAGCCACACCCCATGTTTCACTCTGTTTTTAAAGAGTTGTGTCTTTTGTTTTTCCAAAGTTTTTTTTATCAGATAATTACACCATACGAACTTATTGTGAGGGTTATCTCTGACTAAAACATGCATTTCTGCAGCGCTTGTCAGGTAAAAACCTAATAAAAGTTTTCTTTCCCCTTAAATAAACATGCAAATTTAAGTGACTTTTTTATGACAGTCACAAAGCACACCTGTGTAGCAATGATGCTGTTTAATCAGTATCCTGATATGCTCCACCTGATAGATTATCTTGGAAAAGGAGAAGTGCTCGCTAAATCCACAGTTAACACATTTGTTCAGGAAATTTGAGAGATAAAGTCTTCTCTGCACATAAAAAAGTCAACTTCAAAGCATGGAAAACTGGAACAAAAATGTAAGTATTATTCAATTTTTGTTGTGTATTCTCTCAAATAATTAATTTATTACCCAAAATGTTAAATTAATCTCAGACAAGTAAAATAAACTTAATGGGCAAGGCAGAGTGTCAAAAAGTGGCTGGTCCCAGAACTTGTAAGGAAAGCCATGTGATGTTGATTTTATATATATATATCAAAATATCTTCACAGTATCGTCACTTTACTTTTCATGGTAAAATGGTTTTGAGGGAACATTTTTCTGAAGTAAAGAAAGCATTTTTTAAAAATCCATTTTACAAGGTGCCACAAAATCATGACTTATTCTTTTGGGCTATTGTGTCATATTACACAGTATTATATTTTTTTTAGTATTTTTGTCAGATTCCTCTACATGTGCTTGAAGGTCCAAAGTTTCTAAAGAATTTTACTCTGCAGCATATATTCTTTACAGAAATATAGCAAATATACATAACAAAAATCCAAAAGTAACACTCAATAAATTATCCAGAGTTTTAGTTAGTTTTCTAAATCTATCATTGAATCTATCATTGAATATATAGTCTTAGTCCCACCCTTGGATGCGGCTTCAATCACTCGATTATAGACACATCCAGGCCTGACACAAACAAATGTCAATAGTTGCAAACTGGCAATGGGAGCATAAGGAATTAAGAAATGAAGTAAAAGCAACAAATACATAGTGTTGAAAATATCGACAGATAAAGTTTTATTGAGAATATATGGAATATTACTTTGTTCTTTATTGAAAACTAATGAAAACAAGCCAGAGAATACAAATTGAAATTGTGAATACAAAATATGCCTAATGGAAACACATCACTTTCGAAAAAAAACTCCCATTTATTGCAAAAAATGTTTTATGCTCGCCTGTGTTGGTATTTCAGGCGATTTGAAAAACCCATATTTTGCAAAACTGCAATGGAAACACTGTTTTGCCTTTTTTAGGTCACATCATGCTAAGGCTATCTGCATCAGGTGCTACAAGAGTTGTTGTTGTTGTTGTTGTTGTTGTGTATGTAGTTTTTTTTGTGGATCCACCTACACAAGGATTGTTATCATATTGTTATCATATGAACAGAGAAAGACTTCTCTTCACATTATCTATGCGTGGCCAGAGTGGTGTGACATATCTCTTACAGACAGCAGATGAATCCATTTCAGCACATAAATGTAAAAAACTAACAGAATAACAATAAGTGAAGTCCTAACATTCAAAATCAGAAAGTAAACACAAAACACACAAGTCAAATTGAGTGAACAAAATTGAATTTATTTGACCTTGTACCTGTAAAATACACCACAGCCACAAAACCCAGTCACCAGAGGAAAATATTTGCCTAATACATTTCTGCAAACCATGCATACGTTACATTTGTATTTTTCATACATATCATATCGACATTTCTGTTCTGATTACATGTATATGAGCTGACATTATAATTGCATGGTGGAGGAGACGGAGGATGACAGCCAGGAGAGGCAGGTGCAAAGCTGAAGACTGCAAACTCAACACCAACAAACAACAAAACTGGGTGTTTTTAAGAGAACCATGGGATGTTTTTCCAAAACCAGTTTTTTTAAGCAAGACACCTGCATGATTTCCAGTCCTAATTGTGCCACCAAGAAGCTGATGTTTTTTAACAAGACATCTATGGTGTTTCCAGCCATGATTGTGTCACCAAACCAATGCGTTTTTCAGCAGAAGTGCTGCATTTTTCAGCATGATTGTGCCACCACTGATTTTTTTCCTGATAGCAGTACATTGGCAGAATTTCCAGCTGTGATTGTGCCACCATATCCAGTTGTTTTTTAGCTAGACTTTGGCAGCAAATAGAGACATGACTGTAGGGCTGGGTATCGAAACAGGGTACTAGATACAAGGTAGTTTTGTTAGTCATTTTTTAAATAAAGTTTAAAAAGTGAATTAATTTTTTGTCTTGATCCTGCTCCATCTTTGGAGTATAAGGATGAGAAGATAAAAATCACCAGCTACAATGAAAAATTCCTTGGTGATATTGCTGTTGGTGGCAATACACAATTCCTGCAGTGCAGTTTTTGAAATTGCATCAGAGTCTTGTGTCCGGTCGGCTCTGAGCAAGGTCCGCCCATTCAGTGCAATAGCTCGATCTGGGATGTCAGGGGTTAACCATGTCTCTGTGAAGATGTGCACACAGCAGTCTCTGATTTCCTGTTGCTGAGTGATCCTCAATCACATCTCATCCACTTTATACTCCTGAAACCGGACATTAGACAGAAGACAGGTAGAGGAACAGCTCTCAGTCCAAGCCGGGCCAGCCTTGCCCTGATCCCCGTTCTCCTCCCTCTCTTCGTCTGGCACTTTCGGTCTCTATTCTCCCCTCTGGTCTGACTGGCTGCTCGGCGTATGCTGTTTGTGGAGATCCTCTTGCAGTCTGCTGCATTCAGTCCAAATTCCACACAACTTTTCTCGATGTTGATAAGTGCTCCTCTATAGTTGAAAAGTCATGCTTCAACAGAAGGGGCCATGGAGTCGAAAAAATCAAAAAATATGGTCAAAAAGTAACAAGGATTTCAGGAGCTACTGGCTATTGCATCTACATGTGCTGCCATCATCATACATGGTACCTTTAAGGTATTGACCAAAAAACTCGGTACCAAGTGGAATCGAAACACCTACAGCCAAACTATACAGAGTAGATGCCACTTCACGTTAAGGGTATCGAATGAAATACTTAATTGGTATCAGTGTTGTTTTAAAAGTACTGGTATGGGTACTAGTATCATACTTTTTAAACGATACCCAGCCCTACATGATTGTGTCACCAAAGCGTTTGTTTTTTTTTTAGGAAGATATCTGCAGATTTTCCAACAGTGATTGTGCCACAAAAAAGTTGTTGTTTTTTCATTAAACTTTGGTTGTGGTTGTGCATCCAGGAATTGGTATTTTATTTCCAAACACAATCTTTTCATAACCATTTTTGGATATTTTCTGCTCTTTTAAAACGCTGACAATATAACACTTGGAACTAGTACTTATTATAACAGCGATCTTGACTTCAGTACCAGCACACCGTCAGAGGGTTATGATCAGGTTCTGTGGCACTAATGTTAAAATATGCTGACAGTGGCATGGACATGAGGCTTGAGCTCACAGTGTGAATATGTTTCATGTTGTCTGCATCATAGAAGGAGAGCTTCTTGGATGCACAGTTTAGGTATAACCCAATCTTTCGTGGTCTGTTTTCAAATACTAGCTCTTTAGAATCACAGTCTGAATCTGAATCCAAATCAGAGTCTGTAGTTTTAATTCTAATACAGGTGGAGTATTGTTGGCCATCATATTTAAGGAAATTATCCTTTATCCCTAGTTCCCAATAATCCCTGTGTCCAACCTCTACTTCCCAATAATGCTGTCCTGACATGAACTCATTGACACTGAATGCATGGTTTGTGCTTGAGGAGGACCCGAGAGAACTGTCCTCACACTGCTCAGGATTTGTGTGAGTGGCACCTTCCTTGGTAAAAGAAGGAGGGGTAGGGTTTTGGTTTGACCAAATAAACTACCAGAGACTGGGACTTCACCAAAAGCAGGGGTTGTAGTTTGACGTGATCCTGTGGTAGAACCAAAAGCACCGCCAAAGGTTTTACCTGGTGTTGTGGTGGAACCATAAAAAGTGCCAACTGTTTAAACCTGATGTTGTGGTGGAACCAAAAGGGGAGCCAAAGGTTTGACCTTGTCTTGAGGTAGAACCAAAAGAAGTGCCAAAGTTTAGACCTGATGTTGTGGCGAAACTAAAAGGAGAGTCTTTGGTTTGGCCTGATTGTGTATCTGAAAAAAAAGACCACTTGATGGCGTTTGGTTACTTGTGGTAGTACAAAACAAAGTCCGCCCATCATCAGACACAGTTATATTTTTACTGTTGCTTTTGAGTGAGAGCAGCTCTGCTCGGGGCTGGATCACCTGAAGCATCTCCTTCCACATAAAGAACTGCAGGTGGCTTTCATAAGGCCCCAAACAGAGAGAGCTCCTCACCACTTGGAGGTCAGTTGCTCTGGGCTGGAATACTTTTTCTGGAGTCATCCTGCTGTTACCTTCAGTCCACCTCTTTAAGAACTTCTCTGGATCTTCAATTTTCATAACTGATGCCAGCTTTCCCTCCAGCTCTCTGCTCTCACACAAAGCTGTTTCTAGAACTTTTAAGTTCTTGCTCATTTTCTCAGCAGCATCTTCCTCCTTCATTTTCAGCTCATTCTTTATCTCATCTTCTCTCTTTCTCAGAAACTGGTGCATCTCCTCAAACTGTCTGTGGATTTGGGTCATCAGCTGCTGAGACTTTGCTTTGGTTTTTGTTATTTCTTCCCTCTGTGAGTCTGCTAGGCTCTCTGTAAAAGAGACATCACCACAAAGGTTCTCCGTCCACTTCTCCAACTCCTGTCTCAGAGCTGCAGCTGCTTCTTTGATTGGTTTAAACCTGTGTCCTTCGTGCTTCTCCCCATCTCTGCAAATGATGCAAGCTAACTGCTGATCTGTGACGCAGAACAGTTTCAGCTTTTCGTCATGCTCAGGACACAACTCTGCCACCTATAAAAAAATGTATCTATTAAATAATTGTGATGACTACAAGGTAATGATACATACAAGTGTAAAAAAAAGTGTGGCTCTGATATAAAACACATGTTACAGAGTCATTTACTTTTTCACTCTGAGTCTATTCAATATATTTAGCAATCACAGTGGTGACATTCACAGGTGTGTCACGAGAGAGGTGACATGCTGCGTCACTTCATCACAAAATTCCTCTAGATGTCGCTGTGACTGTTCAGTTTGGCTCCCACAGCAAGTTAGTAACCAAAAAATTCCCTCCAGACTCTGTTTGGTTGGACTTTCAAAGGTTGGCATACTAACTTGACATGTTTTTATTTAAAAAAAGACACTGATTTTGTTATTATTGTATTATAGTCCCATGAAATAAAAATGCAAAGAAAAAAAAAAAATCCATTGCTTTTTTTTCTCGAAGTGAGTACATTAAAATGTTAATGCTGATGGCCTTCTCTCTCTATCAAATGCATTGACATTTGTTTTGCCCACAAACACTGGGCTTCATGTAGCAACATTCTCTTAAATTTATCCTATAGTTTCTCTTAATTTTCTGGTAAGAGAGAAAATATAAGAGAAGTCAACTCCAGATGCACCAAACGCTCTTACCAAAAACATTACACTACATAAGGGCAAGTTTTGTGCTGTGTTCAAGGACTCTGACACATGACCAAGACTGGAGATATGACACCAAAAAAGGCTGTAAGAAGAAGTTCAGCAGTAGTGAAATTGACATAGGCCTCCTGTTTAAATAAAATGAAATAAATGTGATTTGCATTTGAAATGCATTTAAGTGTTAAAAGTTAAAGTACACATGCAAAGGATTAAATAAATTTTAAAAATCTAAATAATTTAAATAATTGGAAAAAAAGCAGCAAGTCCTTGACCATATAGTGCATATGAGAAGCTGGAATAAGTAAAAGTTTGCATTAAAAATGATTTACATTACTGTAAAAATTGTTGCCAATTAATTTTCTAATCAATTGACTAACTGTTTCAGCTACACTTGTTTATTTTGACATTGCTTTGTTTGTGTGGAAAAAAATCTTAATTTGTAAGGTAGTTGTCTCATATATAGTAAAGAGTACAATATTTCTCTCTGAAGTGTAGTGGCATAGAGGTGTAAAGTTGCCTGAGATTAAAATACTCAAAAAATACTAATTACAAGAATAACCTCAAATTTGTACTCAAGAACAGTGCTTGAGTAAATGTACTTAGTTACATTCCAGATCTGGCCAGCAGAGGGACACACAGTAACTGAAATTACAGTAACTAGGATCAATGTTCAGAGAATGTTTAAATTGTGTTTATCATTTCAAGTAATATTCCCGTAAGGGTAAATGCTGACTAAGACATAACATTTGTACTGCAACATTCTGAGGACGTTGAGCAGTGACAGACCACAGAATTTTCTTTTATAGAAGGTTTCCACAACGTTACATGAGAACAAAGAGAGAACGTTTTCAAAGCAATATTCAGAGAATGTAATTGAAAACTGAGATTACAGAGCTGTTTTTGTGTTAGATAAAAATGCAATGTGATGTATTAACAATAATAATAACTAGAACATTTTCGCTGAAATTTTGAAGGGTGCCTGCAGCTGAGGGGCCACTAATGTATGTGAGGAGGAGGTGGGGGGTGACCACACTTACACACAGGGCCACAAGGCACAAGGGCCAATTAAAGGCCATTAATTACTTACTGGCATTTTTAATTGGCTGCAAGGGCCAATTAATGGCCCCCTTCACCTGAGTGGCCACAAAGGCCAATTTAGGGCCCCCTACACCTGAGGGGCCACAAGGGCCAATGATGGCAATATAAAGAGTCAGTTAACCATTAATTACTGGTGGACAAGTGGACCAGGCATCACTTTGCATTGGAAAGGTCAGGTACAAACCAGGATGGCTCTTTGTGTGTCTTTAAGTGTCTGTTGCACCTCTCCTCCCCCTCTCCTCTCAGGTCAGCTCAAAGGAGGCAGTTGAATTTGATGGAAATGTCCCTGTCAAACTTGTCCATTTTACAGC
The DNA here is from genome assembly GCF_008729295.1 of Plectropomus leopardus. Classification (NCBI taxonomy): domain Eukaryota; kingdom Metazoa; phylum Chordata; class Actinopteri; order Perciformes; family Serranidae; genus Plectropomus; species Plectropomus leopardus. The sequence continues at coordinate 1,064,108 of NC_056470.1, read as the reverse complement.
CATACAGTTCACCAAATAGTCAAAATACTACAACAGGAAGAGAAAGGAGGTCGTAAAGAACGCAGCCATATCATTTTTGTCTGGAAAAATATCTGCTACATATCCCAAATCGCTGTGCAACGAAAAGGTTCAAGAAGCCAATTTACAGAAATTTCTCATCTCAGTTTGTATTGGAGTAAATGGGGAATTTTTGGGGTCTCCCTTCCTTTTGAGGTGCACTGAGTCAGCTCTGTTGCATTGTCAGCTTTCAAACCTACTTTTAATTGACAGCCACAAGTTTCACTGCTAGCCATGGGAGTAGCTCCAATTTGTTTGGTAAATTTTGAAATTATTTTTCAGCTCCTCCACCCTCCACCAACAGAGTGGCTTTGGTCTCTGAGGAGAGTTCCACACATAAGAAACCACTGTAAAATCTGAAAACATCTGAAAAACACCACAATACGTAAACTGCGAATTCATAAAAACTGTAAAAGTTATCAAAATTTCCATTTACGTCAACACAGTCCAAGACCTGGTGAGCTGTTTAAAGGCTGAATCATTTCTCTCTGTGAACGTATGGAAATGTTCTATGGCCTTAAAGAGTCATGAACTTGAGCTCTTTTTACGTCGATTTCTTGAGGCTCTACATTTACTTTGAATGGGAAAATTTTCTGCAGTTTTGGGGGATTTTCGGGAAAACCGCTAAGCGAATCACCAAGAAAAGTCAAAGCAATCAATTCCCCATCAAGCCGCAAGTTTTAGTGTATTTTTTGTATATACAAGTAGCGGTGCAAAGTTTTAGGCGGAAGAATAAGAATAAGAATCTTAATAAAAAATAAAAATATGACAAATAACAGGTTGCGACGGCTGACTACAATGGGACGGTCTGGGGGTACTAGTATACATGTTTAGTGTGTACTAATGCATACTTCGGAGTATGTGTTGCGCCGAACAGTAATGGGTTCCTTGCACTGATACATAGTGCAGACACCCTAATTATAATAATAATAACAATTAAAAAAAATATGTATCGCGAATGTTGCGAATGAGAAACGTTCTGGGAACATTTGGAAAAAAAAAGTGGTTGCATTGTACCATTCTCAGAACGTTTTTTGATCCAAACAATGGTCGCTGGGAACATACCTGTGTTTTCTGCTGGCTCTGCTCCGTCTTTCTCCTCTCTGCGTCCTTGGCCTTCTCAGAGAGGCTCTTCAGTATGTGGCTGGTTGGAAGGCTTCTCCCTTCAGTAGGAACAGCTGTCCGACATTGTGGACACAGCTCCTGCGCACTTAGAGCAGCTGTGACACATCCTCTGCAGAAAGAGTGTCCGCAGGGCAGAGTCACAGGATCAGTGAAGAGAGTCAGACAAATAGAGCAGGTTAAATCCTCAGAGTAGAGAGCAGACGCCATGACTCCTGTTTCTCTCTTTGCTCTGCAGCCTGATGACTCTGCATTATTTTGTTAGTTTCAGTTTCCTGTAATAGCCACACCCCGTGTATCAGTCACTGCGGTGGTTGTTATAAATGCTTTTCTATGGCCAGATAACCACTCAGAACAACATGAAAATGCATACAAGATGCATGCATCAGAACCGCAGGTCAATTCTACAATCTGGGAAAATATTATTAACTTTTATATTCCAGGATCAGACGCGGTCAGATGAGGGCCAGTCACAGCTGTCCAACATTACACTCTAGTGGCCATATGTTGAAAACTGCTGCTTCTCCATAACTGATTCCCAGCCTCTGTCCTTAAAGGACACCTTTTCCGTCATTGCGTAATGATAACCCTGAAATGAGGGACATTCTTATGGGTGTTATATATTATATTCAATGCGTAACCATAACAGTACAGAATTACTTACTTCAGGGGGTTTATGTGAAATGAGGTATTTTGATTATTGCCTGTGAATAGTGAAAGAAGTTTTCATGATTTTTGTAGGAACTTGTTGTAGGATTTTCTATTACTGCCAAAATAACAACAAAAACAACAACAACTAGGCTACAAACAACAAAAACTGATCAGTACTGGGTAATGACATGAAAGTTTCTTGTTATAACAGGGGGGTTTTTTTTTATGTTTTTACAAGATGTTTTCATGTTATAACATGTTAATTTAATGGTTTTCCAAGATGTTTTCATGTTAAAACAAGATGTTTATTTATTTATTTATTTTTAACATTTTTACAAGCTGTTTTCATGTTATAACATATATTTGTTGTTTTAAATGTTTTCAAAAGATGTTTTCATGTTATTACAAGATGTTTTTTAATGGTTTTACAAAATGTTATAACAACATTTTTTTTTTTTTTTCGGTTAGGTTACATTAAGTTTATGTACATATATTAAGATGTTTTCAGGATGTAACAGAAAATTTTCACGTAATAACATGATCCTGCATCACATATTAATGTGAAATGTTTTATGTTATTACATGATAGCTTTTCAGATTGTTATAATGTGAAGCTCATGATTAAATGAGCTGAACAGTGTTGTAGAATGCCTAAATTAAGCAATATGGCTTGAATAGGACTTGATTGAGTCCTGCATCATGACTGGGTTGAGAAATGGTGAGATTTTACTGTTAATGAGCGTGTTGCTGTTAAAGAGAAATTATTCTGCAAAGTCCATGCACACAAACTTGCATACTGTCCTAAACGCTGTTATAGTCTCATTCCTTTTTAAATTACTTTTCTGGTGTAATTACATGACACCAACAGAAGGGGAGACATTTGGTCACCTAGTGAATTAGTGACACTCATCTTGGGTGCCCATCTTGAAACTGTGTTGATTGTAGAGATTTTCTGTGCTTCTTTAATGCAACTGCAGCTTGACTAGTTCACGGAGTGAAATGCGAGAAAAAATAAATTTGTTTCCCTTTAAAATTTTATTGGTACATCAGTATACATTATTCTATATAAATGCTGTTCGGTACCTGTGGTATTGTCTAAATTAGACAAACACTAAAGTGTGTCCTCTGGTTGGTTAGCTCTGCTGTTGCTCTGTTTTCTGTCTCCATGGCTGCAGACCTGGAGGGTAATTAGTGGAATGGGACACACCTGGGCCCCAGTGCACCACATGCACATGCATATAAACCAGCACAACATCCATGCAGCACTAGTTCACTCATTCAGGTGATGGACTACAGATTTTACGGATTCCTCCCACCTGTTTGTTTTAATGTAAGTAAATCACATATTTTTATTTTTTTTTAGCATAACCCATGTGTCTCCAGGTTTTGTCCAAGAGCTGGGCTATGACTCACACCTTGCAGTTAAGTCTATAAACAAGTTTGCACATGCATCTGACAACTGTGCCTGTAGTAGCTGTGTGGTTAATTTCTCTTACTTTTTACTGCTTTAGTTACAAATAGTCTCTAAAAAATTTACATATGTAATATAATGTATTTAATATATGTTGTATGCTACTTATAAGATTGAAACTTAGAGCCACGTCACTTTTTTTGTGCTGTTTTCAGATGCCCTTCACAAGTACTGAAACCTTTGAACCCCCCAGCAATTGGAGAAAAGCCATTTAGCTAATTGGTAAGAAGTGTTCCATTGAAAATTGCAATAAATTTGTAGGTTTAGATTATTATTTTCAAAAGCTGGGGGAAAAATGTCGAGGGAAAAACAAACAAACAACATAAAAAAAAAAAAAATCTCGAAAACTATATTTGTAATTATCAAAATGACATATTTTAAATTATGTTACAGAATTATTATATTGTTTTAAAGCACTACTTCCAGGTATTTTTATATATATATATATATATATATATATATATATATAAATATATATAATATAATATATATTTGTATATATATATGCCATTTTTCTAGGAAAAATTTTGTTTATATTTGTTAACTTTCATTTTCATTTATTTGTGTTTGTTTTTATTTATTTATGTTGAGGTAATTTTCTCATACTTTTTTTTTTAATTTCTTTTTTTTTTTGAGACTTTTCTTTTTTCATTGCTCATTGCCGTCTTCCCATGCTATTGAAAGAAATCAGGCCAATTTGCTTAGTTTTTAAAAGGTTATGTGTGGTTTCAGGGAACCAAAGTAAATATAGTGTACCTAAAAATGCACACAGACCTACACCCTATTGACTTATACTGCATTACATATTTCATATAGGGAAGTGGGCCACTGAGAACAAACATGAAATTCTACAATCAATTCAAATTTCATCATTTCTTCTAAACAAATACTCTTTAGTTCTCTCCCTTCTGCAGCACGGCTGAATTAAACTATCAGCCTGTAAGCTTCACAAGAGATCTAAAACATGCAGGACTAGTGGCGCTACAGGTCTGGGAAAAGCTGCTCCAGGCTCTGTGATCGGTAACACATATTCAAATCCTGTGAACTTTGATAAGGTCACAGCTAAACCACAAAGCTGCTCATCAGTCATAGTGCTACCTTGTCTGTAACTGCTGCTTCAGCTCAACTCTAGAGCTCAGTTATTGGTCCAGAGATGATAGCACCACAAGGGCTAAACATCATTGGACAAGAGGCTCTCCTCTGACTTCAGTCAAGCTTATCTATAGGGGTTGATTAATGCCAAAACCAAGAAGCAGGCGAAGATGGTGAATAAGTAGACAACAAATGTTGTATGCAATATGACATCTCCTTTGTATTAAACCTTAAAACCCACTTTGATATTATACACACACTCATATTGCTCTGCCCACAAAATGCGCTTTTCAAAGTCAGGCTATAAAAAATATTATATATTAGTATTACTTTCTACTTCTATTGACATTTTTTTTTTTTTTTACCAAAATCACTCCTAATCATGAATATCAGTCCTAATTATTAATTTTCAGAATTTTAATCCTTTAAATGCCAAGTTTTGTCATAATGAAACCATGTTTCTAGATGGAACAAACACACAGAAAAGAAATAATTTTTAATATACTACACGCTAAGTAGATTTTTTCATTGTTTTGATTATCACAGCCTAGGATATATCAACAATTAGCAGCAACATTGATTTATATACATTATTTTTTGTACACTGTCAATTACTCATACTCATACAGTTCTGCACAAAAAAATGCACTTTTAAAAATCAAGCTATCAAAATAGTATAAATTAGTCATAATTCTTACTTTTATTAAATATACATATATTTTAACCAACCTTAGTCATAATCATAGATTTTAAATATTTATTAATTTTCAGAATTTTAACCCTCTAAATGCCAGGTATTTGTCATAATGCCTCTCTTAGATGAAAAAAACAAAACACAAAAACATTATTTTCAAATTCAATATTATTTTCAATATACTACACGCAAAGTAGGTTTTTTTAAAAAAAAATTGTATTTATTTATTTTTAAATTATTAACGCTTGGAATATCAATGATTTGCAGCAACATTTTTTATTTATTTATTGGCACACAGGTTTAAATAAAAGCAAGTAGATAATAATAAACATGACAAGAATTGTGCAGGAGAGATGAAGAAGCACGAAGGGGCTTACAGTAAAACGGGTAATGGTAGTTTTCTCCTTATCATGACAATATATCAAACAAGAAGTTATAGTCAACATAGATAAAGCAGATGCATACACATTACATACGAAATTAAATCTTCTGTCTATTTGTGTACACTCTATTTTTTAATAAAGTGAGGACTGGAGTTCCACAGTAGCGGTCCTAATACAATACATATTTGTATGCTTTGATGGCTGTGGGATCAAAAATGCAGATTGACTGGATTGGATTAGATTAAGTTGGATTAACTTTATTAATCTCCTAAAGGGAAACTCATTTGCCACAATGGTAAACAACAAGACATAAGAGAAGTACAGTACAACATAAAACAAAAAATATAGCACCAGGCATAGTCACTTAAGGAGGCACCTTTGTCCCATGACTGGATTTGAAAGGCACATTTTTTTTTGCATTTAACAGTATGAATGTAAAAATTTTGTTTACACTGTGTATTTTAGACGGGAAATTCCAAGATTACACAAAAATACACAGTGTAGCCAAAATTCATTCCATATGCATGGACATAGCCACAATTACAAAAAATTAAGAATGAAAAGCGCATAAAATGCGCCAACCAGTCCCTAAGGGTCAACAGCCCTTTTACAATATATACGATATTGAAGCCTGGGTGGTATGTAATATTTCATATGTTTGTGCCTTTCTGAAATTTTAGCAGCTATACGTACGTTATATGATGGTATAAGTCTGCATTTGGAATGAATTCTTAATATACCAAGTTAGATGTGTTAAAAAAAAAATGCCTTCATTCCCCAAGGCCTCTCTCTGCCGTTGCTGGCCGCTGGCTGTTTATAGTCCTGTAACTTCTCCCTCCACCACTAGGTGTCGTGGTGTCTTTCAGCTTAGCTGCCTGTTCCACCAGTAGAGACTGGAGACTGAGCTCTGGTGGTGCATGCAGTGCACTACATACAATGAGTCTGATAGAGAGAGGAGCACCTGTATTTATGACGGTATTGAAAAAACATGCCTTCGAGATTTATACATACCCTTGTATACCGTGATACTGTGATACCGCCCAAGCCTAACACACCCTTTGTTTTCAATAATCATTTGCTTTTAATGCTGCAGTGTTTGATGACCCTATAGCAGCAGCTGGAAATATAAAAGAAAGAAACAGCTGGCTAAGGTGCTACACCCCTCAGAGCCTAAAATTTTAAATTAAATCCCTGAGACATGGCAATGTAAGTGTAGAAATGCCAAAATTTTATGATAAATATTATTGTAGAGTTGCAAGGTCAGATGTGCTCTCTTTTACTTGATTTTGTTAAAGAATAATAATGATTTAAAAACCAAATGCTATCTTATATTTTGCTCCTGTAATTTGTTAACATTTTGAAATTCTGTAAATGATACGATATCACCACATTTAGATATTTATAACACAAAATCACCTCACTTGTGTCTTCTTGGCACAGATATATGGACCCATTTTTATATAGAAATTGTGATATAATATGGCACACCTTCCTCACTGTCAAAATGTTTATAAAACCATGTAAAAAAAAAAAAGTTTAAAAAACCCATATAATAGATATTATAAAATGTATTAGAATCAATAACTATAGATATAGTATACTTCTTATATTGGATTATAATGATGCACATTTATTTATTTATTTTTTCATTTATATTTTCCCAGGTCTAAAAGCCACAAGCTATTCTCCTGTTTTGGCATCAATCAGCCTCCATACAGACAGGCTTTCACCGCGGTTACTCGCCCGCCCTATAAGAGAAGGGCGCTAACCCAGCAGCTTTGCAATTATCTCTACTAGAACTGTAGCCTCTTCCCCCTAAGAGACACGGCACCAATGAAAGGCCATTATGTGAAAAGAACGGACTAACAAACGTGTATGTGAAGGTAAGCCCGTTTATTTTCCGTGTAATTGTGATTTGGAAGGATGCGCTCCGTGGCCCGGCTGCCGCTCAGCATCAGCAGCATGGACATCAATGTATTCACATGTCCGCGGCTGACACGGTCGCTGTACATACATTTACTCTATAAACTGCAACATGTTTAAAGATCAGTGATGAATATGACAGAGATTATGCGAGTCTTCATTATCTCTGCACGTTTGAAAGGATAAAATGGACAAAAGGCTTGTTCATCAGCAGCATCCGGTTGCATTAATCCTTCACATGGGGTTTTCTGTAATCCATGGGCATCTTCTGACATACAGTACTGCGCTGTAGCAAACATTATTTATGAAAAAGCCTAAAACAACCATGGAGTCTGCAGTATAGCCTTTAATCCTAAATAACGCCTTAATTATATTTGTCGCGATTATAAGAGGACATGTAAATAATTCCCTCGTTTGTTGGCATAATTGATGAAAATCATAGTCCATAATCATATTGTGCCCCTGCCACGTGCCTCTGATTTATCGATCCCGCGAATCGATTACAGCATCTCTGTCAGAGAGGGGTTTGTATACAGGGAGGGTCCACCGCTGAGCTTCCACACGTAGAGATACCAGTAATCAAAACGACTCTTCACCATGTGATCATATGTTTTGTTTTCATTTTCATTATCAGCAGACAGTTTTAATGCGGTGCCAAATCTCTGGAGAAGCGCTGGCACTAGTCTAGTTTTCTTGCATCAGCTTCCTGGAAGCACGTGCAAACCGCTTGCATAGCTTGCAGGACATTTGTGGTATATTCTACGTGTCATTCAAAGCGTTGCATGCTTCGTTTCCTGTCAAATACACAATGATGCGCCGCTGTGGCCAGACACCCACACCTGCGCTCCGGGGGAGCATGCTTCATGGGCTCTATGTGATGCAGCAGACATGCATCACAAACAGCGCACAGGGGAATTCCCAAATTGTAAACCGCTGACCTTTATAGGCAGTGTTTACTATCACAAGATTGTTCATGTGTTGGATTTATGCCCACAGATCTATATTGTGGTAGGCCAAAGAGGGAGTTTGTGATGCTTTACATCTAAATCTGAAAGTGGAAATTAATTTAAATTTCTAGATTCCCTCAAGACATGTTTGTAGAAATAAAAATATGTTATTATGTTCAGATAATGAACAATGTGATATATATATATATATATATATATATATATATATATATATATATATATATATATATCCTGTTGCCCAGCTAGCAATTTTTGGTTCTTAAAATATTCTGAGATGTTGAAATGCAACCACTGACTGTTTAAGTAATGTTTTCTTCATGTTCCCAGAACGTTCTTCTTTAATTTTAGCATTAACATGAAAAATGTTAATATATTATTTATTATTTATTATTTATTATTTATTGTTAACATATCACATTTCATTACATTTTCATCTAAAAAAGGGGGTCTGTAGTTCTCGTAACATTGAGGGAACATTTTATTAAATTACATTCTATGATCTGTCATTTCTCAATATCAACAAAACATCCTCAGAATGTTGCAGTTCAAATGTTACATCTTAATCATCATTAAACCTTACATGAAAATTATTTGAAATAGTAAACATCCTTCAAACGTTCTTTGAACATTAGATTAAAATGTTTTCTTTAAAACATTATGCAACTTGTAGGTAACGTTAGCGAACGTTCCCTGCCAGCTGGGTGTGCCACCTCTTTAAATTGGGATGTTTTTGCAGGTCCGTGAATGCAGGGCAGGCAAATTCATTATCAGCTATTTTCGGCCCTCAGCAGCAGTTTGAGTCATATTTACATACTTTATATTAAATATTTAAATTGTGCTAATTGTTTACATTTACTGTATTTCTACTTTATATTTCAAATTTTTATATATTTGTGCAGATACTTATTTTTACTTGCTATAATTCTCTATGCTGGCATCAGAGTGACTGTAATCAAAGTATTTCTGATTCTGATTGGCACTTCAGTGATGCTTGCTGACTGGCCAGGTCATCGTCATGCCAATAATGACAGTAAAGTACAGCCTTTTGTGTCATATTGCTTAATTCTGCACTATGAGGCTTCAGCATCTGCCATAAGTAACAGAAAGCAAAACAAATGTGTCTGGAGGGACTCCATGAAATGTAACCTTGTTTTGAACAGCACCTCTCTGAGTCGTGACCTAGTTTTCATTGTAAGTGTCCGAGTCCTTATTCATGTGCCGGAATCAAATTACCTTCCTCCACATGGAGGATTCACAGAAACAATGCAGTCTGTAATCCAAGCTTCACTCTTTGTCATCTTATATCAGCCTCGTTGTTTATTTGTTGTTCTCCTAACATTGTTTCGGCATATTAAGTTACTGTTAATGCAAACTACTGTTTCTGGTTCACATTTTAGTAATCTGGCAAAACACAGCATGACCATCAAGATTAATTGTCAAAAGGAATATTGTTTGACCTCCTTGGAGAGTATTTAGGTGGCCTGTGAATAATTCTAAATAAAGATACATGAAGAAAATTTAATTTACATCTTAAATGTCATGTACTCAAAAGATGAGAACTTACCAAATTATAGATTCTTACAAAGAAATCTATTCCTAAAAAAAAAGGCACACAGACCATCTAATTTTTTTGATCTACCTGAAACTCTAAAATTTGGTGAGATGGATTCAATAAGAGCATCATTTGCATTTTTGTTGTCCAACCAAATCTCAGTTAAAAACATAAGCCTGTGATAGGTGATGGCAATGTCTGAGATCTGGTCATACTGCTGGTGAATGGGATAATTTTTAAACCAAGACTTTACCAACTCCTCAGTCTGGCTTGTGCACCTGACAGCGGAGGCAATGGATGTTAAAGAGTCAGAGGAGAGTGATGATACAGGCTGGGGGTCCAGGGCTGGGGCCAGGGGAGTGATGAAGGGGAATCTCAACATGCTCTTATCCCAAATCCTAACGTATTGCCCCTTTGCAGTGTATGTCCGCTCACATTTTAGATGTCCTTCTGCTACTGTTCTTTATGATCAGGGATGCTGCTAATGTGATGTGCACAAATGCCCATGTTGGGATGATGCTGCACGTGGTAATGTTTAGACAACATGGCAACCAGTGCCAGAACATCAAATGCTCATGCGGTTATGGATGGTTAGGATTAGCAAAAGAGGCACATAGGAAGGCCTCGAGAAAAAAACCCGAAAGCAGACGCCGTTCTGTGGCGTATAATGCAGATGCAACAGGTTCTGTATGGCCGTGTTCTCATGTGACGTCACCGGTCCGCGCATCAGGCTGCTGCAGCAGGTGCCGTCGGGCAGCATATGATAACAAAACCACTGGTTCTGTCTGCTTGTGTTCTCAACTAATGCCACTCAGGGGCCTATCATGCAGACGCAAAAGGTACCTTTTGGCGTCGGGATCGTACACCAGAAGCACTGTCAAAGCTGGGATAACTGACGAGTACAGAATGAGAACGGGCTGGGAATCCACCGGAAAAGCAGGTAGAACAGTGTCATTGTTGCAATCCTATGGCTGGCTCTTCATCTGCAGGGGAGACTCTGATTGATTGGCTTTGATGATTTTGCCTGTCATCGATGTAGTGCTGATGAGCTTGTTGTTCTGTGTCCTTTCTGGTGTCTGTTGTGTCTTTTTATGTCAAGTACTATGCTGCAACACTATTGCCCGCTTGGGGACAATAAAGATTGACTAACTAACTAACTAACTAACTTTGGCTAACGGAGAGGGGGACCGGAAGTTTTTTTTGGCTCTTCAGACTGTTGACAAGATTTGTCTGTTAGCTGCCTCAGTCCACGTCCATTTAGATGGGGATCCATTCTGTTGAAGAGCTCGTCCTGTTCCCAAAACAGGTTTAAGTTATCAATGAAGTTTCTTCCTTGAGACTCACAGGTATTAGAAAGTATTTGATGCAAGGAGGCAGCTGAATTTTTTCATACCTCTGTCAATAGTTGGGGAAGGCCCACTGATAAAAGATTGTACTTCCAGCTTGTGAAGTGCATTAAAAAGTTTAGAGAAATTATTTTTTTCAGGGTCAATGCATTTAAATAACTCTGTACCACTCTGCTTGCTACCCTGAGACATTCGGTGAGTGTTGCTCTCTTGTTCTTTTCACATCATTTATGAGGTTCCCATTAGTTGACTCAATGTAGACGTGCATAGACAACCAAACATTACCCACAACCCTGTGACAGATAATGACCGACAGTTGTATGCACAAGTATGTGTCGTCACATATGTAGAAAGGAGTTTGCGAATAGAAAATGGAGGTAAATTGAAAAGACAATGGCATAAATAACTCACTGCTTATTTTATTGATTTATTTTTTGCAAGTGTGCATTGGTATATAGCGCCACGTCATCAGACATTATCCCTTACTGTGTCAGTGAACTATGAGGGCAAAAAACAAACCACAAAAACAAAGCAAAAAGCAAATAATCGTTTATTAATTGTAATGGAAGTAAAATGTTCAATTAATTGTCATACTGATTTTAGGTATGAGGTTCGGACCTTTGCTGGGAGGAAATTTTATTAACTGGACCTCCAGTTGGTGATGTCTGTTCCACAGAATTTGTAATGTTCAGTGTCTGACAGAAAATAAATTAACCTTATATCTTCATATCTCATTTAGGAGTAAAATGGAACCTTTAAGCTTGACAGAAATAGTGATTTGATGTATATCGTGTCATATATCGAATCGACTGATATGAAAAAATTATTGTGATAAGACTTTTTTCCATATTGCCCAGACCTAGTAATACGTGAATATACCATAAGTCATAGTTCTCATGTTTGCACTCTGCTACTGTCAAAGTGTGTCTCTGTGTGTGGGCTTTCAAAACGGTGACTCAGCATTTCCTGTTAAACCATAAGAGAGCAATCAGTCCTCTAATCAAAGACTGAATCTTTTCTTCTTCTCCCTGTTTCTTACACCTCACCACAGCTGCAACAGGCTGTTCAGTGATGACTCTGTCTGCGTCTGGATGATATCAGTGTGATATAATACGTATTTTGCTGACAGTCTTGTGTGATGTCCCAACGTAGAGATAACAGTGTCCCTAATGTGGAACATCAGATTTTTTTTAATGATGGCACAGTGGTTTTACAGGGAGCTGTGTCGCTGTGGTGATAGGCATTGTGCAGAACTAATGCAGTTTAATTTGAAAAGGTTGTCTGACCCAGTTCACAGAAGCAGATGGGGCCAGGGCAGGATAAAGCACTCTCTCTACAGGCAGCATTGTGCACTAAAGTGGCAAATGAGTTATGCAACTTTTTAAACTATTAGTCTTTATATTGTTTTCTCTGTTAGCCTCCCATACCTGTTGCAGTAAGACCATCTGGATTTAAAACTGTTTATCGGCTTCATTCAGTGCTGCTGAAGGTGTTGGACAAACCAACCACGGACCGCATGAAAATCTTCTTATCTTATATTCAACTTGATGAAAAAAAAAACGTCTTTTTTCGAAATGTCACTCTCTTGCAGCCTTACCAAAAACCTTCAGTTTTCCTCCCTATAAGCTTCATTGCAGCTGATAGTAATGATAATCATTGTGTAATATCATAAACCAAGATACCTTGATATATACTGAGACAGTGATCGTACCATGAAAAGCACATGATATTAGATAATGAAGTATTTGTAATTTTCATCAAAGTTAACAATAATTCAAAAGCTACACACATTTACCAGCAAGGTACTGCACTTTGATACTTTTCGCCATCTTAATTTGGTTTATTCATCACATTTTTTCTTCTAAAGTATTTTTTAACCTTTTAGCTGTAACCTCAGCTGTTTACTCACTTATACACTTTCCATTCAACCTGTCCTGCTGTTATAATCATGATTTATATAATCCCGACCCCTAATTTTACTCTTGGACTGGCCTCTTTTGTTTACAGGAAATAGGGTCTATTAAAAGCAGGTAAAAACAAAACAATTAATAGACAACATTAGATTGTTTTGTTTTGTTTTGTAATGATTGTTCTTATCTAGACATTTGGAATCAACTGTATGGCATACAGTTAAGTATGGTTGTGGCAGTTATTGGGGTTATTAAAAGTGTCAGTGAGATTTTGGATGGCATCTTAATTCTGTAGGAAGTTTGGGTTTCAGTCTCATTTTATGTAGCCTAATATATGAGATCAGACCTCTGACTGTTAGTCACTGATGATGCTTGAGTCTCATGACCTGACCCATAATAATATTTGTACAGTCCGTTACAGCCTGTTGAGACTAGTTTTGATCAGTTACACAACAAGCACAGAAATAGAGAAAATGTTTGGGAAAGTACGCAGCTATGAGGTGTACGTGTAGATGGTATAAATAGCAAGAACGATGCAGATTACATCATCTTTACAGCACTTGTCATGCACTGAACGGATAAAGAAGCATTATTTTCGGAAACAGTAACTCTGCTGTCAAATTACGTATCTTGTGAAATCATGGTGTGTAAGAGAAGGCGGGTTCCTGGAAAGTGTGATTTAGTGACTTCCTTTTTAAAATCAGCCCACAGATCAAGATGAAGCACAAACCTTTAAGCTCAGGGTTTCTGATTGCAAGCTACATGCATTTAGCTAAATAATTAGTATAATTATTAAATAATTAGTTAATGATGACACACTTGCATTTTTTGTTTTTCACACAGTAATCTCCCTCTTACACCCGCTTACCCTCCATCTTTCCTTGAAAGAAGAAGCGCTGCTGAGGCTAAGTGCAGCTTCAGGCAGGGCAGACCATCAAAGAGTGCCAAGCTTTGTCGGCTGCTTTCCAGGTCTCACTTTACATGCCCATGGAAGTCTCCTCTCAAACAAGTATCCTCTCTGACTCTGCTAGCATGTCTGACATGTAGCCTCCCTATTGGCTGTCTCTCTAGGTCATTTCTTCCAGTTGGTCTCACCACCAACAGGAGGCAGCAAGGTCACATGTGCTGGCATGTCTGTGAGATGTAGGGCAGGGAGTTAATGTACGGCTGACTGTGTGTCTGCGGTCAGATGCATAAAACACTATTGCACATGTATGTCATCTGACAGAGCGGGCGACACATGTCAGCATTTTTTCCTTGTTGAGAAAACAATCATTTTTCTGTTGTGCACATGTTACCTTCAGCTTAATTTCCCCATTGTTATGATGATTTTAATGAATTATATGATCTCCTGTTTTCAGTGTATGTGGCTAATTTGGCTACCCATCATGCCACATTCAAATAGTTACAACCACTGTCTCATGTGTCATTTAAAGCAGTGGTTCCCCACACAGGGTCGATATTTCTCTGTAGTCATTAGTTCAACTCAAGGTTCACACATTAGATAAACTGCCAAGTAAGACGCATGGAAGTATGAGGACAGTGACGTTAACATTTGGAACTTATTTAATTTTGTGTGTAAAGAAGGTATAAAATAAGACATAATGCTGAGCCAACATTAAGTGTTGTTGGGTTTTTTTACACCAAAGCGCCAGTTCAGCATGTTAGCCTGCTAACATTTGTAAATTGTTGTTTGTAAATTTGTAAATTGTCTTTAACAATCTGAGGCCCGGGGAGAGAATAAACATCCTGAGTACAATTGCACCAGTCTCAGGGCAAAGAATGGATAAGAGGGTGACAGTAAGATCCTTCAATCCTAAAAATCGGACTCAAATTCCCTGTACCTGTATCCAGGCCCCGCTCCGAAAAACTTGAAACTAGCTGTACTTAATATCAGATCCTTGGGTAA
The DNA here is from genome assembly GCF_008729295.1 of Plectropomus leopardus. Taxonomy (NCBI): domain Eukaryota; kingdom Metazoa; phylum Chordata; class Actinopteri; order Perciformes; family Serranidae; genus Plectropomus; species Plectropomus leopardus. The sequence continues at coordinate 1,049,030 of NC_056470.1, read as the reverse complement.
TAAATCACTTTTAATCAATGATTTTATTACCTCTTATAAGCTTGATTTTAACTGAGATTTGGTTGGACAACAAAAATGGAAATGCTGCTCTTACTGAATCCACCCCACCAAGTTTTAGATTTAAGTTTGAAGCATGACAGAACAAAAAAGGAGGTGGTGTCTGTCCCCTTTTCAGGGACAGATTTTTTGTAAGATACTGTCATTTGGTGAGCTTTTATCTTTTGAATATATGTCATTTAAAATGGAAGTGAAATTCTCTCCGTGTATCTTATATACAGTTATTTACAGGCCACCAAAATACTCTCCAAATTTTCTTGATGATTTTACTGAGATGCTTTCATTATTTGCACAGAATTTGACTATGTAGTTATCACGGGTGATTTTAATATACACATGGGTAATGTCTGTGAAAAGAAATGCTACACAACTTTCTGCAATACTTGAAACATTTAAACTTTTTCAACATGTGAGAGACCCGACCCACAATAGAGGACACAATCTAAAACTAGTCCTCATTAAAGGTGTTAATATTTTAAATGTCACTGTGCTGGATGTTGCTCTCTCTCAGACCATTTCTGTGTATTTTTTTTTTTTATCTGTCAGTAAGTCTTAAAACTGTCCATGAATCAACAAATGTTGCAAAAAGATACTTCAGTGAGAATACCAGAACACTTTTCATGGAAGCCATCCAATTTCAAACTGACACAATCTCAAACCATGTTAATGATCTCTTGAACTCCTGCACTTCTAAAAATGCAAATGTGTTTGACACCATTCCTCCTGTTAAGGTGAAATTCATAAGTAAAAGGCAAAAAGCACCGTGGAGAAACACTCCTTTTGTAACGGACCAGAAAAGGGAGTGCCGGAAAGCAGAACAAAAATGGTGTAAGCTTCACATTCATTTTGAAATCTATAAAGAAATGTATGCATTTATAATTTGACCTTGAGAAGTGCAAGGCAGTCATTTTTCTCTGAGATCATCAACAGAAACAGCAACAATTCACATGTGTTATTTGCTACCACGGACAGATTAACTAACCCTCCTGTTCCAATATCTCCAGAACTAGTTTCCACCAGCAAATGTGTTTGCAGACTTTTTTAATAGCAAGGTTCAAAGAATCAGACTTGCAATTAACTCTTCAATGCCAAAGAATAATGTGCCGTCACTGCAGGCTTCCCAAGGTAACTTACTAAGTATGGAACAATTTAAGGCCATCACTGACAAATCGTTGGAAGAAATTACATCCAGTCTCAGTTCCTCCACCTGCTGCCTTGATTTTTTTACCCACTAGCTTCCTTAAAACTGTTCTGAGCAGTCTGGTAAAACAACTCACTCTTATAGTTAATCTGCCTCTCCAATCAGGCACTTTTCCAAATGTAAAGTAATTGAAAAAGTTGTCCACCAGTGAACAATTGCTATGATATTTTTCAGTCAGGTTTTCTGTCCCATCACAGTACTGAGACTGCACTCATTAAGGTAATAAATGACATCCGCTGATTCTGGCAAAGTCTCTGTTTTAGTGCGCCTGATCTAAGTGCTGCCTTTGACGCAGTGGATCACCATTTTATTAGAAAGACCAGAAAAATGGGGTGGACTCTCTGGTACTGTCCTTAAATGGTTCAAGTCATATCTTCATGACAGGAAGTACAAAATAACAAAGTAGCCTACCACAACCATGCAGATGACACACAGATATACATATCACTTTCATCAGGTGATTATGAACCTGCAGAATGTCTGTGTCACTGTAGTGAGCAAATCAATGATTGGATGCATCAAAATTTTCTCCAACTCAATAGAGATAAGACCAACATAATTTTCTTTGGGCCACGGAAAGAAAGGCAGAGTGTCCGCTCTCACCTTGAATCCCTCTTTCTCATAACTCAGTTAAGCAAGAAACCTCTGGATTTTCCTGGACTCTGATTTAAACTTCCACAGTCACATCAAATCAGTAACTTTATCTGCCTACTGTCATTTAAAAAACATTGCCGTAGTCAGAGCAATAATGTCACAGCGAGACCTTGAAAGGCTCACCCACGCCTTTATTTCCACTAGATTAGATTACTGCAACGGTCTGTCTGTCTGTAGGCCTTTTAAAACAAGCTGTTCAGCAACTTCAGCTTATTCAGAATGCTGCTGTGAGAGTCCTGACAAAAACTAGGAAATATGACCACATTACTCCAGTTCTAAAATCCTCACACTGGCTACCTGTCACTCGGAGAATTGACTTTAAAATCTCGCTGCTTGTCTACAAAACAATCTGTGGCTCAGCGCCGAAATAAATCTCTGACATGCTTGAGTCATATGAACCTTCAAGGACCCTCAGAACATCAGGGGCCGGACTACTAAGGGTCCCAAGAGTCAGAACTAAACATGGTGAAGCAGCATTTTGTTATCATGCAATTTATACATTTGATCATCCTTTTAAATGATCTTTTTTATCTTTGCACCTCTTGTCTGCACTTTTTTAATCATTTAGTAATTGATTTCAACTTGTATATCTTATCTCTTTGTCTTTTATTGTAAATCTGTATCTTTTATTATGTTTTTATATTTTATCACTCTGTAAAGCACTTTGAATTGCCCTGTGTATATGAAATGTGCTATACAGCTAAAGCTGGCTTGCCTCCAGTATTTGCGTTAAGCTAAGCTAACTGTCTTCTGACTTCAGTCTGTTTGAAGAACAGGTATCAGTCTCCTCTAACTCTCCGTATAAGTAGGCCTATTTCCCATAATGCGGAAATTTCGCTTTAAATCTTGATTTTGTCTCTATTGGAGACAGGGCCTCAAGCAGCCAGAGCCTGAATCAGGACCCACTTGAAACACGACCCATCGTAACGGTGCATTTATGTTGAATTAATAGTTTTCACATCTATGCAGCCAGCATATGTTAGTATAATGTAAAATTCACTATTTGTTTATGTCCAGAAAGGTCCACGTGGAAAGTCTATATGGACCATGCAGTCCAATGTTTAGCTCATATGGTTCTGTTAATACGACATTAGGTCAAGAGTTTTGGCTCCACATGGGCAGTCACAATGCCTAAGAAGATCCTGTCATATCATTAGATATGAGATGTTTTAGTTGTGCATATTCCCAAACCAAAGTAAATTGATAAGTTACCACAAACCTATTACCAAACTGTGAACATGGCACTTTTTAGGACCTTAGTGTCCCTGAGGAGGTTGCCTCAGGAGTTAGGAATCCAGCTGTGGGTGTAAAGAAACAGTTATTATCAAATGAAATATAAAATACACTTTGTCAAACACCTACAATGAATTACTTGTGATAGAGCAGAGCAAGACTAAGTTAAGTGGTTATGCTCTGTGTGAAAGGCTGTACTTACAGTTCATACAGTGTTAAAACACACCAATTTTACTGCCATAGCAAAAATGATTAGTTGATTAATTGATTGACAGAAATAGTTGACCAATTGGTTAAGTCACTCATCAAGCAAAATATACCAAACATTTTTCTGTTTTATGTCATCGTATGCTGAGTGTCTGTGGTTCGTGGACTGTTGGCTGAATGGAAAAAGATATTTAAAGACTCTGAAACATTTAGATAATTACTTGAAATTGAACGTTTTAATGGATTAATAGGCTAATTAAAAGCTAAAGAAATCATCTTTAGTTGCAACTCTACACACACTGTATGCTGAATTTTAATAGCTAAGGCTTTGACTGAATGCTCATGCTGTTTTACAGGACATCATTAGGATCCTGTTTTCTTTTGAAAGGCTGTGAAAGGCACTCTACATACTGTCACACTGCTAACTTCCCCATAACAGTTCCCTGATGAATATTTATTCAAACGAATGCACTGAAAAACAGTACAGAAGTGTTTTGTTAATCAAATGTGCTTTCAGCAGCAATTGTAGTAGAAGTCGAATATGTTGAGCGAGACTATCTGCACTGATACTGCTCTGCTCGACTGCTCTGTTTCTGTTATATCTCGTCATTTGGTTTTCGTGGATAAAAGAGGACGCAGAGAAGAGAATGAACAGCTGAGCAGACAATAGAGATGCTTCATTGCCATTAGAGGCGAGGAGTAAATGAGCAGTGCTGTCTGTTGCCTGTGGGGCTAGTTGAGGTTTGCTCTCTAATCTGCAGCCAAGCAGAAGACCATTGCTGGGTCAGTGCTTACTGTGTCTCATCCCATTAGTTCCCCACAGTGACAGTAAGGCCCGGAGGCTTGGGTAACCCTGCCTACTATAAGATAGGCACCTACTTTACTGGGAGGGCTGGGATTGGCTGGAACAACATATAGGAACTCATTTGGATGCTCTAACACTGGCAAGGTATTGCACCAGCACCCGTGTCTATTCATGTATTAGAGGACCTTGAGGGCATCTAGGGGTCAACAAAATGAGAGAGTGTTCATTGTCATCACCATTTCAGTAAGGGCACGATGCATCATAAGGGGAAGATGGCAAATGGGCAAATGGGCAAATGGGCAAACTCTTGTGTTGTGCCACAGTAGTGATTTAGAAAATGGTATTTGATAGATTTCCGCTGTCTTGGATTCAACTCCAGTTTGTTTGGTTAGCCATAATTGTTGGTTAGAAAGTTCTGTTCATAGACTTTCAAAATGGGCGGCTGTGGCTCAGAGGTAGAGTGGGTCGTCCTCTGATCAGAAAGTGGGCGGTTCCATTACCAGCTCTTCCAGTCAACGTGACGAAGTATCCTTGGGCAAGATACTGAACCCCAAATTGCTCCTGATGCTTTGCCATCGGAGTGTGAGTGTGTCTATATATCCTTTGTTTTACCAGGTAAAAGACTCATTGAAATTTAAAATCTCTTTTCCAAGAGTGGCCTTTGCCAAGAGGGCAGCTTAAAACAAGGTTACAACAAGTATAAATGGTAGCAGGTGGCACCTTGTACAGTAGCCTCTACCACCAATGTGAGAATGGGTCAAATGTGACGTAGTAGTGTAGTGTCAAAAGAGCTTTGGTTGGAGAACTAGAAAGGAGCTATACAAGTGCAGTCCATTTACATCAGTAACAATGGAAAAACCTCGAGGGAATGTTTGGTAGGAACAGCTTTGTTTATTGTACTTTTTTTGTGATGGATAGGCCATAACAGCATGTTTGAGCATAGCATTTAATATAGCCAACATTTGTATTTGGGGCTAATATGGGTTCTAAATGAGCTGACAATATATAGAAATGCAATAATGAATCGTGTACTGGGGCCCATCCTAACTGCCTTACGCCAAAAAATTATCACCTTTCGGGACTGTAGCAGCTCTGTCCAAATCCGATTTCTGGTATCAGGGCTGTGATAATCATCTTCTTCCTACAAACAATGGTCAGATGTATGTTATATTAGCCTCAGAACATGCACAGGGTCAACAAGGCCAAATGCACAATGCTGCTGGAGTTTAATTCAGGGTTGTATGCTTTTCTAATTTAAGGTTCAAAGAGCTGGATCTTGGCACTGCATCAGTGCTTGGTTCAAACAGGGTGACTTGTTCTCACAGTTGACTCACTGAATTCACTCCAGTCTCACACATTTTCCTCTACTACAGTTCTACCAAATGAATTTTCTGCCACACTCAATATTGTCTTCTTTCCAGTAAAAAAAAAACAGATTCTCTTGATTGTAGTGATATCTCAGTTTGCGTGAACACTGGTGTCTTTGAGTAAGAATGACAGTTTAAGACTTCTTCTAAGTTGGTTGTGTCTCAGATGTGTAATGACCATGAGAGGCATCCCCTTGATACTTCAAACGCCTTTGTTTACCACGGAGGAGGAAAGACTCCCCAGTCCAAAGCAAATACATCTCTGCTGTGAAGATAAAGGACTCGGTAGGTAGGGCAGAGCCTGTTGCTTATTAATATCACAACTCCTTGCTCTGATCTCACTTTCAAAACAGAAATGACAAAGGGCGAGATAGCAAATTAGATAGGAATGAAATGAGAAAAAAATAACTCGGTGAGAACTTTTCAATTTCTGGCTTTGTTTGGTTCATAAGCAACCAGGGACAGAACAACAAACAGCAGAACAGGAGGGTATTATCTCACCATAGTGCATTGTTAACAGAGTACACTGGTTCAACTTTCAAGGCTCTCCCACCTCTGGTCATCTCCCCAGATAATGATGCACTCACCCCTCCCTCCCCTGCCTCTTATGATACCTTATAAAACCTACTCTCACCTCGTAAATTCCTTTGACTTTAGACTGAGTTCACCTCCATCGCCACTTCAGACCACCTCAGACAAGAAAGAAGGTCTAACTTCATTTGGCCATCCATCAACCTGTCAATTAAACAGAATAAGATTTTAATTGAATTTCATGCTCTGGCTTCCCTCCCAAACCTTATTATTCGCACTTATCATGAGTGATGAGGTGAAAAGACAACAGCTCACAGCGGCATGGTTGGATAGTCCTATTCATTTTCTGTTGTTCAGCAAACAGCTTTTGCTTGTCAGGACCCTCTGGTATTCTGTGCTCAGCGAAGATACAGAATAATGAGCTGCGGTAGCTTTCTGCCAATTGTTTTAAAGACTGCTTTTTATAGGTTCAGTGCTAAAAGTTGTAGTTATCAGTTAAAAGAAAAGAGGTATGGCTGTGAGAGAGTATTTCCTTTTACCAAGCACCAACAACATCATTCCTCTTTTGCAATGCTATGTTTTCAGTTGTGGAACTCTGTTCTCCTATTGGTCAAAGTCTTGGACATAAGAGAACATGTCATGAAAAGAAAAACATTTTGAACATGCTAGGCATTTTGTCCGGATGTGTTGGGATTCTGTTATCCACTATAATACACTATATTGGATAAAATTAACTATTGTCGTTTCGATCCATCCCCTTCGTCTGCTGAATTGGGCTACAGTTGGTCTAACAGGTTAGTTAGAGCCCAATATTTGTTTTGGGTTCAGCGTCACCAACATCATCACTTGTCTTTTGCTTCAACGTGTTTTTATTTGCCCATGGACCAGTGCTCTCTGCTCCTATTGGTCAAATTCACGAATATGACGGAGATGGTCATAGAAAGAAAAAAAAAAGCCAGACTTTCAGTTGGTATATGTTGGGATTCCTTTGTCCACACTGACTCACATTACTCGCATTATTTTTTTAGTCCCAATCCAACCTGATGGCCTACATCAGCCGGGTTGGGCTGTCAATTGACCGGTTCCTGTTACCAATTTGACAAATGTAGATGCATTGAAATGCTTTTTGGCATCTCATACTAACACAGGACACCCTCCATGTGACGCACAAATGAAACACATTGTAACTCATGGTTGAGGTTTGGTTTAGGAAACAAATGTATTTGGTTAGATTAAAAAAAAATGTTTTGGGTTAAAATAAGTACATTTTTTACATTACAATGAAGGCATCATCCGAGTGATGTGCAACAACCATGCGGAAATTATGTAGGCTTATTTTAAAACAGCCTGACTTTTGGTTTCACATGGAATGCAAACAGTGGTCTCCTGTGAGAAAGTCTTGTGTGAAAGTTTTTTTTTGACTGAGTCACCCCCTCCCTCTCGTTCGGACCCTCTAACTCTTGAAACTATTTGTTTTGTGTGTCAAGTATTGCTGCAAATGTGTTAAGACGTTAGCTGAAAGCCCCGTCACCAAAGGGTGCCTTTGGTGCCGATATCACACGCTGAGGGGTGTCTGTATTTGATGACCTGGGGATAAGAAGGGGCTGCATGATCAGCCTGATATAGAGTGGTGAAGGGATGATGGGGTTTTTTTTCAGGCCAACCAGGAAGTTGGCATCGCACTGGTCCCCTCGTCAAAAACCATATAGGATTTTTGAATGGGATTTTTGACTATCGCCAAAAATAACCTCTCTGACGAACACAAGGGTATGAGACTTACAGGTTTTGTTTAGCATGATAATCTTCACAGATGAACGACACTTTTGTGTGTTTTGAAGCTTAAATGAAATCACCAGAAGCAAAAAGCTATTGTTAGGCTATACACAAACTACATTGCGGTCGCACGAGTTAAACGTCACAACTACAAACACTGTTAAAACACGTTAAAACACGATAGAAAAATATTAGAAACAGATAAATCTACAAGTTCGAGTGCGACTCTGTAAAGCTGTAAAGGCGGACAAGTGGGTTTAATGAGTTTCTGTGTCCGGTGTGATGATGTCTAACGTCCCCAACAAACGCTATTAGCAACCGCCTTTTTTGAGAAGAATAAAACCTTAAAAGTTCAAAAATCAGGTTTAAGCAGACGTATTTTATGTTGTTTTCTAAATATCTACAGCCTGTCTTTAACTACAAACCTTTTTAAAGCCATTTTACTGGAAACACATACAAAAAACCCATAGACTTTAAGACGAGGGAACTGGAAGAGCTAAAAGGCTGACACACTTCCGTGTTTTAGGATTCATTACTTCACCACTCTATTAGGGCATTACTGATTTTTCAATCAGTGGTGTTGAATCCAAAATGCTTCCAGACATTCATTTTTATTTACTCATGACAGCTCACAATTTTTTTGCATTTTGCGTTACTGAAAAGAACAACAGCACAGTGTACTAAAATGCAAATAATCCCCCCCCTTTACACATTTCAATAAAAAATGACAGCCATAATATAACCTGATTATTATTTTTTTGCTTAATTTTGAACTTCATTGTGTGTAAGTGTAAGGAACTGTTAGAGTGCAAAATTCTGTCAGCTACACAAGTAGCTGAGTCAAGTCCCCTACTTGACACCAAGTCACCAAACAATACAGTTTGAGTCCAGCAGGAGGCAGCAAAGTTCCAGTGCAATTCTGTAACAGGTTGATTATGTGAATGGGAGGGGGGTTACCGCCCTCCCTCCAGACTGCCTGCAGGACTCCACTGATGGGGCGGTGGATGTACTGATGTGCTGCCTCAGCGCTGGACTATAAGAGGCTTTGAGAGACAGGCTTAGGAGCTAGCATGGACACCACTCTCTGACTCCCCATCTTCATGTTACCCTGTCTCTTTCATGCTGTCTGTAATTGTTTCATGTAAAAGTCAGCAGACCTGTTGGGAATTGAGGTAATAATTTGACTTATTGTATATTTAGAGCTTTGCATTTGTGATTAAGTAGAATTTTTGAAGGTTGTTATATTAATAGTATTATAATTGTAGTCTGCTGCAGTTAATGTGTTACGTGTGAACATTTTAGGGAGAGAAAAGTAGTTTTCATCAGTGTAGTACAAGAGCTACTTTGGAATCAGTGATTTTAACCCTTTGAAATCTGAATGCATTTTTTTGCAATTTCTTTCAAAAACATACAGAAAAAGGAAATGATCAACTATCTCTTTTTTTTGCCGATTTTCAGGTAATTCTTTTGTAACTACTAATTTCAAACCAATTTGCTCAGGTTTCAAAGGTTTAAACATTATGGATGGTATCTTGGGGTGTCAAGTTCAAATCTTCTATTAGCTTTCTAATATTTTATAACAACGTTTATTCACGGTTGCGGTGCGTGTCATGTACACAAAAAGTTAGTAAATGTCCTTTTTTTTTGGAAGGTTATATATTTCTGTAGAGCAGCAGGTTACCAGTTACATTACATACTATGCTGTTTTAGTTTGAGGTGTGTATCAGAAAACATGTTTACTTGCAATTGATTTTATGAGGAAATGACTCAACGATTTTCTACTTCTTTTAAATGTTATTGGCAATGTTACAGGTTGATTATTCACTTGACATACTTATATGGAATGTTAGGGTTCAATGTTAGGCAAACATTTACTAAGACTGCTGGAGAAAAACATTACAGCTTCTAGCAGCGAAATAACAAATGTTTTAAGGTGAAAAAAGGGTAAATTACATCAGAGGATATTTTTATGTAAAATAAAACAAGTGATTTAACCCTTTCATGTGGATCATACAAACTAGCAACATCTGCGGCTGAGAAATAAAGCCAAGGTCAAGGTCCATGGACCCTCATGTTAATATGCCCAACTTTATAGCAAAATAAACGTTTACAGCATGGTACAGAAAACAATTTTGGTCTCTATAGCTTTAGTATATGTGTATTATTAACTATATTGAGTTGGCATTTTATATAACTCACCAATACTATCGAGTGCCGCAGAAATGCCCTAAAACCCGGAAATGAGTTAGCATGTTAGCAGTCCTTGTTTCATTGTCTCAAAGTCAATGGGTTTTTTGAATGGCTTTTTGGATTCAATCCCTGAAATAAGGTCTGTGCCTCTAGTACAAGAAACAGTTTTGGTCTCTAAATATTAAAGGATAACTGTATGGGGTTGAATTTATATAAAACTCACCAGTTTCAATACTATGGAGTGAGTGCCTCAGAAATGAGTCTTAAAACCCAGAAATGTGTTAGCATCTTAGCACTCCTTGTTCCATCGTCTCAAAGTCAATGAGTTTTTGGCTTTGATGCCTAAAATAAGGTCTGTGGTAAACACAATTTTTAGAGACTTTCGTGTTTTGTTCTAATATATATAATACATTACTAAATAGCCCACTGTGAACTCTGAAATGTTCTTTAGTGTGCTTTCAGTTCATGGAAGTTAATTGTAACATTTTGGTTGTGTAGAAAAAGTCTTGTTTTGCATTTTGTTGAACTAAAAGACCTGATCAGGCATTGAGTTTTTCTGGTAAGTTCATTGTGCTTTCATGGTTTTAACCCATTTTTGTTAGCAAAAAACAGAACCTTAAATACACTGCGCTAACCAAGCGAGCAGCTTGTGTTAGCTACACCTTTCTGTCCAGATATGTACAGTTCTGGCTCCAAAAATCAAAGATGGCTTTTATGCAGGAATCCACATGGGTGGCGACATCCATTCTTTGTATACATTTTTTTACACATACATCATTTTGGAATGATGTGAACTCAGGACTATCATTGTTGTAAGGCAGCAATCTAGCTTTCAGCCATGCCTGTTTGCATTGTGCGTAAAGATATGATGACAGTATGTATAAAAAAATTGTATATTACTATTATCACAGTATTATTATTTAAAATATATGTAAAATGATGTGTTATGGTGGACAATAAGAATCTGGCACACCCTTACTCATCAAATAATAAAAAATTGCCTATTCTGTTTTTAATGGCAGCATCAGTTCAGACTCCTGGATTATAGAAATGAAGTGTGAACACCATCTAAGTAAATTTTAATATGCCATAATGAGTTATATATGCATTTACACAGTTTTTGTCTCAAGCTGCACTGATTATGACATTTTGTTATACAACAGCTGCTAATATGATGGTGTTAATGAAAGCTGTGTGGTGTGATTGTGCTAGCTGGAGCAGAAAGTGCATGTTATGGTTCATTACTGGTGTGTTTTTTCAGAGGTGTTATAGGTTGTGTGTGTAAGCATGCGTGTTTGTGTATTGATTCACAAGTGTCTTTGTGTTGGTAATTAGAGAGTTGCTATAGGGGGCTGAGTCCATGTTCTGTATTGTGGCATTGTGCACAAGAGGTACCAAGACTTGCATACCCATGCTAGTGTGTGTGTGTGTGTGTTTGTGTGTGCATGTGTTTGACTGCCCTGGCATCCATGTGTGGTGAAAAAAACAAACAAACAAACAAAAAACACCTAATGTATTAGGCAGCACCAATTAACACAGACAGGTATAACATTTCCATCAAAAATCTGTTCTGATGTCTTGATGTGAGGATCAAAATCTTTCCAGTGGGATAAAAGGCTTGCGGATACCTTTTCTTGGTTATCCCATTCACGTCTCGCTCAACCATTTGCCAGAGTACATTTTGAGCCACATTATCTAAATGAAAAAAAAAAACTGATTGAGCTATCCCTACCATTCTGTTTCGCTTTGTTATGCTAAAGAAATCCACTAGATGTCACTGTGTTTTTAAAGAGTAGGCGTTTCAGTTTGCCTCCTACAGGAAGTTTGTAACAAAAAAAGTCACGTGAGGGCTCTTTGTTTCAGAAGTCATACCAAACAGATTATTTACTTTATAGAAAAGAAAAGATCTAATAAGGGTCAAATAGATATTTTTTAAATATGCTCCACCCAGTGGTTCATTTTATGGTAAGGTAGTGAAGCTAAGCTAATGTAATAAAAAAGATATAAATCAACTTCCAATCATTTATTGTTGTTAAATAATACACTCATAATAATTCATGTTATCCTCTCTATCCATCTATCTATCTATCTATCTATCTATCTATCTATCTATCTATGGTAAAATAATTCCGTCACATGTAGATATATACAGGCATAGTAATATATTATAAGCATTATAACAGCGAATCATGAATAATTTTGATTGTTTTCTTTCTGTTTTACCATTACCATGCACGGCTACTCAACCATTTGGTCAAGGCCTATTTTAAAAATAACAACAACAAAAAAAGAACTGGTCTGAGGTCTGTTTAAATAATAGATATTAATTTTTATTATTATAGCCTCAAAGACAGAAAAAAAAAATCTAAATAAACTTTTAAGTTGCTTTATTCACGGTATGGGCCATAAAGGTTTAAACATGTTCTCAGTTGTGTCTCTGTGACAAATTAATATGCATCATTCATACAATGATTAAAATCCTCATTAAGTTCATTATTAAAACCTATTGGTTGGTTAACCCTTTGAAACCCAAGCAAACTCGCTTGTCTTCTTTCTTTTATTTTTAAATAGGCAATGAGCAGCAAAAGAAGAAATTATCCCCAAATGGGCAAGAAATAATAACAAGAAGATTACCTGAAAAGTTGAAGTAAAGTACAGAAAGAAGAAAAAAAAACTAGGACAACAAAATTAAAAAAGTGCTTATAATTCTCTAACATAAATTTGAATATGTAATTATAAGGACTGGTGATGAATTTCTTATAATTTCTTGCAGTTTTTTTGGAATATTTAACACTAAGTTGCTCATTGCCTTTTTTTACATATTTTTGAAAGAAATTGCACCAATTTGCACAGGTTTCACAGGTTAAAATACTTGTGAAAGGCATCTGAAAGCAGCACAAGAAAAAATATGTCACCCCAGTGTTAATTTATCACATCTCTTTCTCTTTGCTCTCTGTAGGATGCCATCACTCAATGTCAATATGAAGAGGTCTTTACAGCCTGTGCAGCCTTGTACAGATAAAGCGCCTGAGGAGCCTTAGTAAATATTCAGCTGTGTGGACACATGGAGCACGACACACCAGCCAAGAAGAGATCCGGACAGAGACGAGCCTGACAGAGCCCTGACTGCAGAGAGCCCCC